>NC_045447.1:109515883-109615898 GCF_002776525.5 Piliocolobus tephrosceles | reverse complement strand
AGGAAGGAAGGAAGGAAGGAAGGAAGGAAGGAAGGAAGGAAGGAAGGGGAAAAAGTAAAAAATATATATATATCCACAAAAGTGTTTTTGGTTTTATTTATCTTCACATCACATTTGGAATTACATTGTTTCATAATTGAACCCAATTATGAGTCAGTTAATCCAAATGAGCAGGTTCCTATGGAAATTAAAGCATGATTAATTTGTATAACACTTTTCTTTCAAGGATTTCAAAGTATTACTCTTTGAGAAATATAAGGATGGTGCTTTCTCCACCACAGTTTCCAGATAGGGAAGTAATGATAAGTATTTTCATTCTTAAGTGATTTGGGGTTGACAAAACATCTGTATGTACAAAACAGGGGCTCAATATTGTTCAAGCATGTGTACCTATTTCCTCATTAGATCTTTACTATAACCCAGAGATATAAGGAGGCATTATAAGCCCCTTTTTATGGATGGGAAAACTGAGGCTCACAGAGTTTAAACAAGCTGACCAGGATCACTAAGATGATAAGTGGCAGAGCTGGGATGAAATTCAAACCCAATTCCACAGTACATGCTTTCTCATTCATTCCGCAAGTATTTATTGAGCACCAACTATGCGTGCGTTTGGAGAGGCCAACTGGTTTTTGAAAGATCACAGTCTTTTCACTTTCTCCTCCTTGCTAGAAGAGCACCTCCAAGATCTCTGCATCAGAGAAGAGACAAGGGACACCATTTCCCCACCCACATCTCCTCCTGACCCTGCTGCTCCATGGTACCCACTACCTCTGCAGCTGTGCCCTGAGGATCAAGATAAGATGCTGCTGAGGGTCACAAGGCTAGGAAGCAGGTGGCTGTGATGATCATTCATGTTTAGAAATCACCAAGGGGCCGGGCGCGGTGGCTCAAGCCTGTAATCCCAGCACTTTGGGAGGCCGAGACAGGCGGATCACGTGGTCAGGAGATCGAGACCATCCTGGCTAACACGGTGAAACCCCTATTTTGTATTTTTCTCTACTAAAAAATACAAAAAACTAGCCGGGCGAGGTGGTGGGCGCCTGTAGTCCCAGCTACTCCGGAGGCTGAGGCAGGAGAATGGCATAAACCCGGGAGGCGCAGCTTACAGTGAGCTGAGATCCGGCCACTGCACTCCAGCCTGGGTGACAGAGCCAGACTCCGTCTCAAAAAAAAAAAAAAAATAGAAATCACCAAGGATTCCTGGTTCCTTCTTCTTCCAGACACATGCATAATAGAATTGCACTTCCTGGCCCCTGTGGCTGTGTGGGACCAGATTTGGCCAGTGATTTATGAACAGAGGTGAGATGTGTCATCTCTGGGCCAGAGCACTTCATTGTCAAAGCAGGACCCACTAGAACTTCCCACTCCTTTTCGTCTGGCGTGTCGGCTGCTCCATCAGCCTGGGGCCCTGTGTCAACACAGTGAGCTAACGCCTTCTGTGAACCCACAGTGGATGTGTCACGTGAATGCAAAATAGGACTTTGTTGTTTTAAGCCACTGAGATTTTAGGGGTTATTTTTTACTGCAGCAAACTTAGCCCAGACAGAGTTGCAGCATTGCAAGAGAGAAATCCCAGCTTCAGCTGGGATGGGAGCATGGAGACCCCAGCATGGAAGCAGGACCCTCCGATGGGTCAGACGGCTTCTGCGTGGCAGAAAAAGGGACTGTGACATGGTGGCAATGCTGTTACAACCACTCACTATGGCTCAGAAAAGATATTATTGGCCAAATTCCTACCATTAACTCATATCTGCCTACTTAATAAGCTTTACCCTGTAGCTGGCTGGTTTATAGGAATAGCCGCCTAAAATACTCTCACTGGATATTTTAATTGAAAATCAGTGTGTGCAGCAATAATTTCCAAGATATAATTTTGAATGTGCCTTTCTTCATTTCTAATAGTATATTGTAAAACTTTTTCCCACACAACAATAACAAAACAAAACAAAAACTCTGTTTATTCTACACTCCAGAAACTACCTAACTCTAACTCTGTTGCTGAACAAAGCACAAATAAATCACTGACACTTGAGGAATCACATTGCTCAGCCTGCAGCAGGCAGTGACAGCCCAGCTCCGCCCAGGTGAGGACAGGCCATCTCCACGACATAGGTGGAAGGGAAGCAGAGTGCCTCCTCCTCACCTGCTCTAGAACCAGCGTGTGGCGACCTCTGTGGCCCATCACAGAAGGACCCCTCCCCTGGTGACCAGCCCCTTCCCTCGTTCAAACTCGGATCAAGTGCCCAGTTTTGTTTTGTTTGCTTCTTCTCCAGGATTCCTCCCACATAAGCCTGTGTCCTGTGCCAGGGTCAGAGAGGAAAAGCCACAAACAACCCTAATGTCTGCTCGGATGAAGCATCAGGTAGCAAGAAGGTCCACAGCATTTCTGAGCAGCCACTCCCCTCCCCGATTTCCTCCTCCAGCACCCAGCGTGTGGGGGAGGGCAGCAGAAGCCACAGCAGCAGGTGGGACTGAGGCGCCCTGAAAGCCCACGTGGCGTCCCTAGCTCTTCCTGCTGACCACACGTGCACAGCCAGGCCCTTAGGAGACAGTGGTCCCAGCCTGCAGGAGGACAGAGTAACCCTTCCCAAGGACTCACAGCCGCCCGCCTCACCTGGATGATGATTTCTTTTGCTTTATATTCCTCTTGCAGGGCCTTGGAAAATGCGCACACAAACGCCTGGAGCAAGAAGGAGAAACACCTGAGACACCTGAGGCCCCAGAGTGTGCTCCTTTGTCAGAGCCAACTTCCTCTGACTTCAAGGGGCAATGCAGAGACACTACCTGTAGACCTTAAAATAGAGTGGGGAGCTGTGGGTCCGGAGGGTGCGGAGGGTGCGGAGGGTACGGTGGGTACGGAGGGTACGAAGTTTCAGCTGCACAGGGTGAATATGTTCTGGAGATCGACTGTACAGCATGGGGACAAACGCTAACAATCACAGACCCCATACCGGAAGATTGCTAAGCGAGCAGATCTCAGGGGTCCTCACCACAAAAAAAAAAAAACGGTAAATATGTGAGGTCATGGATATGTTAATGCGCTTGACTTGATCATTTCACAACATATACATATATCAAAATATCACCTTGCATACTGTAAATAGACACAATTTTGGTCAAATATGCCTTCACGAAGCTGGAGAGTGGGGCAGAAAGAGAGTAAGGGAAAAAATGAACCAGCTTGTCTTGATGGGAGTTAGCACTTCATCCCCTGCTCTGGGAAGAGGACCCCCCCACTCAGCAAGAATGCCTGTTTTGGGATAAACCCATCCCTAGGGCCACTGCCTGTATTAACCTCCTCTGTAGAGCGCTCCCTCCTCCTCAGGCTGTTTATGACGAGCGCATGGTCAGGCTACACCTCCCAGTCTGGAAGGAAGCTACAGTGTCACCTGTCAGCAGGAAGACGGCAAGGGCTCCCAGAGGAGGTGAATGGGGCTGGCATCCCCGGAGGCTGGCCAGGTCGTGCACCGCAGGGCTTCCTTCATGTGCCGGGAGCAGGGGCTTTATTCTAATTTCCTCTTGGGCTTCCCAGTGACTAGCTCAGCCCTGCACATATGCGAGCGTCTCCAGGCAAACCTTTCCATCTACTTGCCAGATGACCAAAGGAAATTGCCAACTGGGAGAAATAAGAGGAAGAAGGAAGAGACTTGGAAGTCATGACATCACTCACCTTAGAAGCTGAGTACAGGGAGTAGAGAGGCCAAGGAAACAGGGCTATCCCGGAAGAAATGTTCAGGATGAGACCTTTCCGCCTGAAAGGCAAAGAAGCAAAGTTCCCATGGCTTTGTTGCCTTACCTGACCGTGGGTACAAAGAAAACAAAGGGGCCAGTGTGAACACTGTGGACTCTGCCCTTTCTTTTTTTTTTTTTTTTTTTTTTTGAGACGGAGTCTCGCTCTGCCGCCCAGGCTGGAGTGCGGTGGCCAGATCTCAGCTCACTGCAAGCTCCGCCTCCCGGGTTCCCGCCATTCTTCTGCCTCAGCCTCCCGAGTAGCTGGGACTACAGGCGCCCGCCTCGTCGCCCGGCTAGTTTTTTGTATTTTCTATTAGAGACGGGGTTTCACCATATTAGCCAGGGTGGTCTCGATCTCCTGACCTCGTGATCCGCCCGTCTCGGACTCCCAAAGTGCTCGGATTACAGGCTTGAGCCACCACGCCCGGCCAGACTCTGCCCTTTCTAGACTTCCGCCTGTGCCGGGGGCTCTGCTTCTAGGAACGGTGAGTGAACTTCCCCCGCCTTCCCCCGGAGGGCGCCACACAGCGATGTCTGCATTTCCGCCGCACAGAGATGCCACCTGGCGGTTATGTGACGTCACATAATGTGAGGGGCTTGTTCCTGGAGACAGAGGCCCTGCTACAGCTGAGGCCTCTCCACCAAAATACTGATAACCAGCTCGGCTCAGGATTTAAGGGGAGGGAATCCTTCTCCCCTAAATGTGACCACGTGAGCTGCCGGTCCCTTTGGCCTCACGGACCCACAGCAGGACAGATGTCACATGCTGGAATGTTGTCTTGGGTAGAATTTCACAGTCCAGGACCTGCTCACACAGATACCCTAAGCCAGTCTCCAGGAGCCTCACTTGTGCTTTTGAAATTCAGTATCCTTAGTCCCTCCCCATTAGATGGATTCAATAGAGGAGTAGGGAACAAGAAACTGCAAATTAGCATCCAAGGCCAAGCCCCTTCTCCCTCTAGGGAAGATAAGCTATCAAGCATTTGCTTTTAACAAACACCACCTGAGAAGAACCACCTCCCAAATGCTCATTGGAATAGGGTGATGTAAATATGCAATCAGTGGAGGAGCTGACAGAGCGGCCATTTTCACACTAAATCGGAGTATTCTTTCTGACAAAAGCTGAAATTCCTAACAAAGAGATGGTCGTGATCTCAGGACAACTTCTGAAGTTTTCTTTTACACTCAACATTAATTAATTTTTCTTTAGTGCGTGTTGAAACTGCCCTTCTCTTCCTCCCTCCAATAGTGTTACATTTAACCTTCACGTGAGATTGTCTCTTTGCAGAGCTGGCCTGGCCCAGAACGTTATGTTTTTTTCCCATAATCACCGTGTGCTTTCATCGTATATCGTTTGTTAAAGCACAGCCAGATGGACTCTGTGTCCCAGTCCCCGAGTTAGCTGACTGCCAGGGCAGGGAGGCCATGTTGCTCCACACTTTTTTGAAGAAGGCCTTACCTTGATTCCATATGTTTCAGAATTAGCTGTGTCATCTACAAGAGAAGGCCAAAGGTAAGCCCAACAAGGAACTAAGTAGCAGTGCAAGGGGGTGGGATGGAATGGGGAAGGGAGAGCGGGAGGAAGCTGGGAAAGAGCCTCATCTTCTCAGAAGGCCTTGAAAATTGCTGGCACTCATTGGAGGTCACTCTGGCCACATTAGAGTCTGGCTGGAACCCACAGCAGCCAACCTAGACAAATGACAGGCTGTTCTGGGGCCTCTGGTTTCTTCCCCCTAAAGCTAATGTCTTCCTGGAAAAAGAGGGCAGTGAAAAATTGGGCGAATTGGCTTACAGCTGTGGGACCAACACTGAGGTTCCCATGATACTCTTCATTCTGCCGGACAGGCCAAAGTGGACTGGCCATGAGTTGGAACTGGGGAGCTATGCAGAAACCTAACAAGACTCTGTAGAGAGAAGAACACCTCTTCAACTCAACAGCAGCCGCTTACGCAGCCTGCAGCTGAGCTGTGAAATAGCTCTGTGGACACAGCGCGTGGCCACTCCTGTGTATTGGAATTACAAGAGCCTTGAGAAGCCCCTTCTCCCTCCCAGCCTACAGACCCCTGAAAAGGTCTTCTCTGCCATTTCGGGAGCCTAAAAGAACTTTTTGTTTCAAAATTACAAGGTGCACATTCTACAAACGAAGGAAGAGGCAACCCCATGGACTGAAGTGTTCTCTGAGGTAAAATTGACCAGAATCAGGCCTGACTGCAGCAGGTTTGAGACAAGGGACCCAAGTGAAAGGAGAGGGGCAGAGACATCAAGGCACCTGGGGACCAGAGGACACAGGCCGCCCATTTCTCGATACTGTCTAGGGCCCTGCAGCAGCTCCTCGCAGGTGCCCGCTCCCAGGCCAGGCCCCAGCCTGTCTCAGAGCCTCCAGGGAATGTCTTCACTGCTGGGGGACCAGGGGGCCAGGGCAGTGGCGGGGGCAGGGGCTCTCTAGAACCACTAGGCTGCCTGTGGAACACTGGATTTTGAGGAAGAAGAGGGAGGATGAGGGGCGAGACGGTGTCAGCCCTCTTTCCGTGAATGACTTCCTAGCGATATTGTATAAACCTTTTCAGCCAGCACCCACATTGCCTCAAAGCTTCCCGAACAAACTCACTAGCCCCATTGGCTGAATGATCCCAATTAGAGACAACACTGAATCTTGTGGGTCCCCTGCCTCAAGGTTTCCAACATTCAGTTTCTTATTCCACCTTCCCTTTGCCCTCAAACGCATATTCTCCCATCCCTGCCCCGAAAGAGCACTCGACCACCTCCAGATGGCTCCTTTGAAATAGTGCAGTTTCTCTAGTCACGCTTCCAACCAGCAAGGTTCACTGGGGCATGGTATACTTAGAAGCTAAACTTCCATTTATTTTATTTGTTACTTAGGGAACTTAGTGTTTATCAATACATAATTTTTTAAAACAAATCAAAGCATTTCTCTGCTAAAGGAGTCAGAGGGTTGTCAAGTACATTTGGGAAATGCCTATGATCAAACAGCCCAAGACTAAAAGGTCAGTTGTAAAATAACGTGAAAGACTTTAGTGGTGAGGCTGCAGATGACAGTTAGACACACAAAACTCATAATTGCATCAGCTGGGGGCTCCAAAAAGCCATCAATTGCTAAGCATAAAAAGATGTGTGTACCCCATAGCAACTGAGCGGGAAACCATAAAATGCCAGCGTGCTGGCAGAAAAACAACCAAGAGTTGTTGTCAGCTCAACTTACCCATCTGAAAAAAAAATTTTTTTTTGTCTACTCTCCCTCCATTTCCCCTCCTTATCTTAACAGCAGCCTGGCTTTCTTTGGGAAATCTGTCCTCCCCTACTGCCAGTCCACAGTGCTCAGAAGGGTGAGACTGAGTCTTCCGCTACTCTCCAACCAGGGTCCCAGCTCCTTGAAATCGGGAATCAGACTTTACTCATCCCTGCAGTCCCACTGACCTTCCGGAGTGGTCACCAAGGCTGCCATGTACAGCTGTGAATGTTGTGTACTGAGCAAGGTGCCCAGCTGTGGAGTTAGTGCAGGCGGGGAGCTCAGAGCTCACTCACAAGCCACGTGCCCTAGTAGAGGAAGAGGGCTCTGTCCCCAGAGGAAGGGGGACACATCATTCGCACAAAATCTTCATCTACTCACCAAGTCACGCAGCCGCAAGCTGTATCCGTTCTTAAACAGTACCTTTCTCTAAATGGTCTATATAGGATAGCTTTGAGGGACTCGTGCTATACATCTTTGTACAGCTGACCCTCATCAAAGAACTTGAATGCTGAATGGTGCCATCTCTTGATCCACAGTCATTTTATTTTTATTTTTATTTTTTGTTTTTTTGAGACAGAGTCTTGCTCTGTCGCCCAGGCTGTAGTGCAGTGGTGCGATCTCGGCTCACTGCAACCTCTGCCTCCCCGGTTCAGGAGATTCTCCTGCCTCAGCCTCCCAAGTAGCTGGGATTACAGGTGTCCGCTACCACACCTAGCTAATTTTTGTATTTTTAGTAGAGACAGGGTTTCACTGTGTTAGCCAGGATGGTCTCGATCTCCTGACCTCGTGATCCCCCCGCCTCGGCCTCCCAAAGTGCTGGGATTACAGGCATGAGCCACCGCGCCCGGCCGATCCACAGCCTTTTAATAGCAGATGCAGAACCTCAAGTTCAAGGGGGCTACATAACTTGTCCAGTGCTGTCCGACTAATTAGCAGCTGTGCTGGGACCAGAACACAGAGGAACTTGAGCTTTCATTCAACAAATATTTATTGAACAACAAAAGTTCAGAAGATGCAAGCCATGCCCTCCGTCAGTTTTCCAAAGTAAGCTTTCCTCTATCTACAAAGCCTAAGATTAGAGGAAGATACTAATTTTTTTTAAGTTGTCTCTGAATCCTGACTATGTTTCAGCATCATCAAGCTGAATATGTTGTGACGTGTGACAAAACTGAAAGCAGACATAGAATTCAGATACAAGGGAGAATTGAATCCATTACTGTGTTTTCTAGATGAAAAACAGAACAAGACAATTACAAGAGCACGACACGGCCTCTCAACTAAGTGCGGTTCGATTTCAAAGAATGCTGCTTCTACAGTGGACGGGCACAATTCTCCTGAGTTGCCAAACTTCAACAGCTACTACATGTTAATGCGTTTCGCACATATATTGATCACATACCTTGACTACGGAGGTGATGTTACAATGGATGACGCTCTGTAATAAATAATCACAACCACACATCAACCGGCTGATTAGAGAAATTCTCCTGGAAAGCAGTCAGTGCTAAAGAACCATGAAGAGGGCAAAAGTGCATGTCTGAGCGGTTTCATCATTCACCCTGCAAATTAGGCTCATAACTGACTTCCAGCAAGCATGCACTAGCATCAAGAAACATCTGACTCCCATTCTGTCCTTCTGTACCTATGTCATGTTGACTAGACGTCAATTAAGAGTTTCCGGGAAAACTTGGAACTATATTACTGGAGGACTATAGATACGGTTTTTCAAAGGGAGCTATTCCATTCCCAGCTGGAGGAAGAGGGGTTAGCATATGTGAGTCTAGGAGAACAGAAAGGCAGATGGTTGTACAATATAAGGTAGAGGTTCTGGGCTATAGAGGGCAGGTAAAGAATCCACTAAAATCACCCGAGATAAAGAGAAAGGAAAAGAGGATGGACTCAGACACTAGCACAAACACAGACACACACACAGGCGGAGGAGCAACCCTGGAACTTGCTTCGTGGAGAGACCTAGACTTGTGCCAGAAACAGAGTGTGGGAGACAGAGCCCATGCAGGAGATGTGTGGTCCTGAGAGGAGTTTGGTGAGGATGTGCAGCAGCGCCCAAGCAGTCTGGCATTATCACCCGGTGCAGCAGACTCGGGGCTTACACAGGACTGCAGGATACCTGCAGAAGTGGAGAATGGAAGCATGAGGGCCTGTTCAGATTGGTGTAGCCCTGTGACTCCAAAGGTCAGGGCCTAAGGAAGGGTCAACAAACTGTGCCTTCAAAAACTGTTAAATGCAGCCGGGCGCAGTGGTTCACACCTGTCACCCCAGCATTTTGGGAGGCCGAGCCAGGCGGATTACCTGAGGTCAGGCATTCGAGAGCAGCCTGACCAACATGGTGAAACCCCATCTCTACTAAAAATACAAAAACTAGCTGGGTGTGGTGGTGCATGCCTGTCGTCCCAGCTACTCAGGAGGCTGAGGCAGGAGAATAGCTTGAACCCAGGAGGCGGAGGTTGCAGTGAGCCGAGATCATATCACTACACTCCAGCCTGGGCGACAGAGGGAGACTCCATCTCAAAAAGACAAAAAAAAGGACTGTTAAATCCATTAAAAATTTACTCCCAACCAACAACGCCAGCCATGGGTCTGAGTCAAGCTTACTGAACTTACAATCCTGCCAGCCACAGAGTTTGTGTCATGTACTTCCCTCACACTAAAAGTTAAACAAATCTTGGTACCTGGGAAGACAGAGAAAGCCAAAGAGCTGGTCTTCTCCCATGTGTGGTCACAGCTGCGAATGTGTTAGGCAGAATTACCCTTTATAAAGTGGAGTGCAGCGCCCCAAAAGAATGGGACAATGGACAGGTAAGTTTTGATGTGCAGAGAAGAAAGAAGATGTCCCTATCCCAGAGATATCATGAAAAGTGGTACTCCTGACTATGGATCGAGTGCTCAGGTGAAGAGAAAAGGGGGCCTGAATGCACACAGTCCAGGATTTCGGCCAGATGCACGCTTCCATCACTCCTTCCCGGGCCTGACTCATTACCCAGCCAGGGGACCTAGAACCTGGGTAAGAGGAAAGTATACACAGAAGAGCACAAGTCTACCTGGATTTCATCTGGCGCGTTCAGGAAATGGCTTGGGAGAAGGTTTGGAAGCATTCCGACGTTGTTGACTGGCAGAAAGAAGCAAAACAAAAATGTGTCAGAAGATCAGGTGGGAGATTTTCCCAAAGAAACATGTGCAAAAAGATTGCCACGTAAGGTTGTTCATCGCAGCGTGATTTGATAACAGTGAGGAAACTGGAGGGAAAATTTTGTCCCGTAGTAGGAGACACCATCAATGAATCATGGAGTTGTCATATGTTGGGATGCAGTGTAGTCATTAAAATCTATGACTGGGCTGTTAACATGGGAGAAGATGCATGATGTAAGTTTTTTTTTTTTTTTAATATATGACAAAACAGCACATACGTATAATTCCAGTTTTGAAAATATGTGTGTGTTTAGGATTAGAAAAGTATGCACCAAAAGGCTATCTCAGAGTATTGGGATTTTAAGAGATTCATATTTATTTTATCAGCCTATCTATTCTTTCCAATTTTTCTGCAATGATATACTGTACACTTTCATATATAAAAATGTAATTATTTTTAAAATTCAGCAGAAGGTTTAGAAATCCAATTTGACTTTCTTCTATGCATACTATAAACACTGCACTGTGCACGTGGCTGTAAAATCTGTACATCATTTTTGTCTGTACATCATTGTTGTCTGTAAATCATTACAGAAACAAATATTATATTGTTTTCTAAATAAGAGAGTCAATTCTCAACTAACTATATAGTATTTCATGGATCAATCACAGCAATGTTTGTTTGCTAAACTAATTCCTTTAGGCCAATGTTTCTGGGATTCTTTTTCTGCCAAATGTCAACACCAGTTCCATAAAAGACAATTCATTTTAGTATTAGAAAATATAGTCGGTCCGGCTGGGTGCAGTGGCTCACACCTGTAATCCCAGCACTTTGGGAGGCCGAGGTGGGTGGATCACGAGGTCAGGAATTTGAGAGCAGCATGGCCAACATGGTGAAACCCCGTCTCTACTAAAAATACAAAAATTAGCCGGGCGTGGTGGCGGGCGCCTATAGTCCCAGCTGCTTGGGAGGCTGAGGCAGGAGAATCACTTGAACCTGGGAGGTGGAGGTTGCAGTGAGCTGGGATCGCACCACTGCACTCCAGACTGGGCGACAGAGTGAGACTCCGTCTCAAATAAAAAAGAAAATATAGTTGGGGGTTGAAATATATATGTCTGATACATTCCAAACCAATATATAAATTTTTTTATTCAGTGATGCCTCTAGAAGAAGTGTGCTTTGATATTCAACTTAATGCTATAGCTTAAAATATAGTCATGGTTTCAGTATAAATCACCATGAAATAATCAGGTGTCACTAATCAGTGTCAGGTTATTTCCCTGATGTATTACAACAAGCTTTGCATCTTGCAATTTACTCACCTAAAATTCCAATTTCTAAGCCTGTAAGTTTTTCTTTAATATGCTCGTAGATGTCATCGTTGGTAAAATCTGCTTGTATAATCTTCACGCTCCTCCCTGCAGTCCGCTCTACATGAGAGACGACAGTGTTTTAATGAACCGGGACCCAGATGCCCCCTGCCCGTGAAGTTTCCACCAGTGCTCCCGTATTACCTGAGCAGACATCGAAGAGGACAGCCCATTGCCCCAAACAGAAATGGGAGATGGCGCTGGGTAAATGCTGGGAGGTGCTAAGAGATTGGTGAATGGTGATTTCTACATGTCCCTAAGAGTTACTGCAGGGACGCGTATATGCATTAAGAGAGATTTACTGCAGCGGTTCTCAAAGTGGAGTCCACAAACCACAGCATCAGGGTTACAGGGAAACTTGTCAGAAATGCACATTCTCGGGCTCTACCCCAGACCGACTGCATCGGAAACTGTGGGTGAAGCCCAGCCAGCCACCTGCTTAACACACCTCTGAGTGACTTTGCTGTTTGCTCAAGTTTGAGACATCGGACTGACAGCTGTAAAAGCAAGGTCTGACACTGCCTCTGCTCACAAGTGTCAAGTCTCCTCCACACAGACCCACCAACTCTTTGTGTTTGTCCAGTGCTTTAGCATTCACAGAGCATTTACATACACGATGTCTTAGGTCATCGTCCCTACCACGTTCTAAAGTAGACATTATGGTTTTCATTTTCCAGAGGAGAAAATGAAGGCTCAGAGAAGCTAACTCACATACCCAAGACCGTCCACTCTCTGGTCACTCCAAGTTCAATGCGCTCCCCACTACTCTGTGTTCACTTGCCTTCTGTGGGGGTTTTCTGGCAGATGTGAAAGCAACAAGCAGAGTTTACCAGTGGCTTGGTGAGCTGCTTTGCTTTGGAGTTAGCTGGTATTTGTGGGCCAAGCAATCTTGAGGAATAGTTTGGGGGTGGACAATGCTTTCAGGACAAAGACACTACTCACTTTTCAAAAGGATGATAAAAAGCACATTTCAGCATTGTGAGGTAAACACTGAGGATTGTCTCAGTCCTAGTCAAAGCTACTTCTGATATCCAGACACAGAACAAAAGCAGAATTCATGGGTCCAAGGGCACTGCGCTCCATGGTGTGACTGCACAGCCCACACCTCCCACACCCGTCTCCTGTCCCAGATCTCCCCCAGGGAGACAAGGCTCACCCCTGACAACCCACCATGGTCTTCACAAGTGTCCAGAACTAACGTCTCATCCCTTTGAGTTAAAGAGTTTATTAATTATTAAATTAGTAATTATTAAAATTCAAAGGTCCCAAAAGAAATGTGATTATCATTATTAACAAAAGAACACTTCAGAGCAAATCATAATAATAAAACATTGTGATATAAAAGTTGCCTCAGGGTTGTACAGTGTACAGCCTCCACGTCCACACATGATGATCCTGGATCAAAACTGTTTTTAAAATCTGACAAACACCAGTAAGCACTGTCGCCCATCCTGCCAGGAGCAGAGCATAGGCATAGGGAAGGGAAGTCCCAAACACTGATTTTGTTTTTGTTTTTGTTTTGAGACGGAGTCTCGCTCTGTCGCCCAGGCTGGAATGCAGTGGTGCGATCTCAGCTCACTGCAAACTCCGCCCCCCAGGTTCACGCCATTCTCCTGCCTCAGCCTCCTGAGTAACTGGGACTACAGGCGCCGCCACCGCACCCGGCTAATTGTTTGTATTTTTAGTAGAGACGGGGTTTCACTGTGTTAGCCAGGATGGTCTTGATCTCCTGACCTCATGATCCGCCTGCCTCAGCCTCCCAAAGTGCTGGGATTACAGGCGTGAGCCACCGCGCCCGGCCACTGATCTTGCTTTTGAAGGGAGTGGCAGAAGCAACCAGGCAGCCAGGGCCTCAAGGATGAGCAGAGCTGATCTAGCGATGAAGGCACCAACCCAAAGGAGAAAGTGGACCTATCTGTGCCTCAGCTGGTTCCTGCTTCCCCCGGCTCCCAGAGCCAGTGTGCACTAAAGGTGACACCTTCCATCCCGCCCTCTGCTTTGTAACCAGGCTGCCCAGGAGAGTTGGTGCCCCAGGCTCTGAGAGCAGATGGGGGGATGCCAAGTATGTCAACTGGCAGGGTGGGAGCAGGCTTGGCTGGTGGGCTCCACACACATGTCCCTTATTTGGGGGGTCACTCACCGATCTCTGTGGCAATGGCCTCTAGTTTTTCCAGCGTCCGGCTAATAAGCACAACATCGAGTCCACGTTTTGCTAGCTGAGCGTGGGAGTGAAAAACCAAAAGAGACAAGGATGGTGAGCAGACAGGGAGGGTTTGTGTCGAGGTGACTTGGTCCCGAGGCTGTGCGTGTACTGGCAGGGTGACGTGGCTGCTTCACCTGGGTTGAAGTGTGCAGAATGTGACAAAGCTTTCTGGGCTAGGAACAGCGCAACCCCAATGGGCCAGGCTAACGAGCAGGCCATCATGAGAGGCGTTAACACTTGTTGTGTGTTTATTGCGTGCCGGGGAATTTTCTAAGTGCTTTCGTTGTCCAGGACCACAAACTGAAAGTGCTTCTCTGAAGTTCATGGGCTCAGCTACGCATCAGAATTTAAAATACTGGGGACTTTATACTATATCTTATGTAGCAGGGGATAGAGCAGCATTCCATACTAAAAGCAGTGTTTCTGCACCTACTTTTTTTTTTTTTTTTTTTTTGCAATGGAGTCTCGCTGTGTCGCCCAGGCTGGAGTGTAGTGGTGCAATCGCGGCTCACTGCAACTTCCAGCTCCCGGGTTCAAGCGATTCTCCTGCCTCAGCCTCCCAAGTAGTTGGATTACAGGCATGCACCGCCAGGCCCAGCTAATTTTTGTATTTTTAGTAGAGACAGGGTTTCCCCATGTGTAAAGATGGGGTTTCCCCGTGTTGACCAGGCTGGTCTCAAACTCCTGACCTCATGTGATCCGCCCACCTCAGTCTCCCAAAGTGCTGGGATTACAGGCCTGAGCCACCACGCCCGGCCATCTGACCCAACTTTTGAGCTGCTTCCTATGCACAAGGACACGCTTCTTGTGGCTTACTCAACCTGAGACCTTTCTTCCTGTTTTCTGACTCCCAAAAGAAGAGAACATGGGATGGGGAGCACAGGGTGGAGAGTTGGACGCGTCCCCTGAGACCAGCAGGGTGGCCCTGCAGAGTGGGTAACACCTGGACTCCCGAGGGCTGCGTGACGGGGTAGGGAACCGTGTGCTTCACACAGAGCAGTTTCGGAGAGATTCCACGGGGGACGTGTAAACGTGCGTCGCTGGAGGTGTGTCTGTATCTAAAACTGTTACCAGTGGGAAAAGTTAGAGTTTTTCCTGAAAGACGAAAGGAAAAACCAACATTCGTTTAAACAGAGACGGATGACATTTGAATTAGTGACAAAGGCCCCAGTTTATTGAAATCTGTCTCTGTGGTTTCAGTCAAATGATTCATACTGTTATTTTCTTTAATTGTGGTAAAATACAACATAGCAAAATCTACCATCTTAAGAAAAATGTGGAATACTTTACGAATTTCTGTGTCATCCTTGGGAACTCATGCTAATGTTCTCTGTGTGGTTCCAATTTTAGTATATGTGTTGCAGAAACAAGGACTACGCTGTTATTTTAAGAAGTTATGTATTATAGGCTGGGCACGGTGGCTCACACCTGTAATCCCAGCACTCTGGGAGGCCAAGGCAGGCAGACCACCTGAGGTCAGGAGTTCAAGACCAGCCTGGCCAACATGGTGAAACCCTATCTCTACTAAAAATCCAAAAAAAAAAAAAAAAAATTAACTGGGCGTGATGGCATACGCCTGTGATCCCATCTATTTGGGAGGCTGCAGCAAGAGAATCGCTTGAACCCAGGAGGTGGTGGTTGCAGTGATCCGAGATTGTGCCACTGTACTCCAGCCTGGGTGACAGAGCAAGACTCCGTCTCACAAGAAAGAGTTACATATTATAGAAAACACATAAGAAGCTGAATTATGGTCTATAAGATACAGTCTCCAAAAGCCAGTAATTCACTATAGCCCACAGCCTCAGAATCACCCAAGGAGATGTCAAAAAAAAAAAAAAAAAAACACCAATTCCCACCAAACCATCTGATATGGTTTGGATCTCATGTCAAATTGTAATCCCCAGTGTTGGAGGTGGGGCCTGGTGAGAGGTGATTAGATCGTGGGGACCATTTCTCAGGGTTTAACACCGTCCCCCAGGTGCTGTCCATGGTAAGAGTGAGTCATCTCATCGAGTGATCCGGTGATTTAGAAGTGTGTGGCACCTCCCCTCTCTTCCTGCTGCTCCAGCCATGTGATGTGCTCACTCCCCTTTTGCCTTCCGCAGTGCTTGTCAGTTTCCTGAGGCCTCCAAAGCTGAGCAAATGCAAGCATCACCCTTCCTGTGCAGCGTGCGGAACCGTGAGCCAATTAAACCTCTTTTCTTCATAAATTACCCAATCTCAGGTATTTCTTTATAGCAGTGCAAGAACGAAATAATACACCATCCTGATAAAAATCTCTGGGGTGGAAGCCTCAGGATTTTCATCTTTTTCTGTTTGTATTTATTAAATTATACTATTACATGCACAAATACATCCTCATTGTAAAAGATTCCAACAATGCCAAGGAAAAAAATGTCTCCAAGGCTGCCCCTGCCTATTTCCCCACCCACCCCTAGGCTCCCACCACCTTTAGTTTGTTGTTGAGCCTTCCCTAACTTTTTCTCTACATTTACAGGCATATATCGGCACATATAGAAATAAAGGTTTCTTTTGTGAGTTTTATTTATTTTTATCCTACATAAATGACATTATAAGCAGTGTCCTGCAATATTCTTTTTAACTTAATGACATATTTTATCTCTAAGAATCGTATATATTTCCACAGCAGTCCACGAAGAACCACTTGATTCTTTTCTATTGCTCCATGGTATTCTAGAGTTCACCTTTGAAGAAGCACTTAGGGTGTTTCCAAGTTTTTCTATTACCAATCTTGCTACAATGAAAGACCTTCTATATAGCTCTTTGTATATATGAGTAAATTAATTCCTATATACTGTATAGGAATATTTGGGACTACAGATGCATGCCATCATGCCTGGCTAACTCTTTATTTTTTGTAGAGATGAGGTCTCACTATGTTGGCCAGGCTAGTCTTAAACTCCTGGGCTCAAGTAATCTTCCCGCCTCAGCATCCCAAAGTGCCAGGATTACAGGGGTAAGCCACTACACCCAGCCCCTTTATTGTTATCCAATTATCCAATTATCAGTGGGGCTGAGCATCATTTGCTATGTTATGTGTGAGTTACCAGTACATACCCCTTGCCCATTCTTCTATGGAGTAACTTATCATTTTCTTATCAATTTGTAGAAGTCGTATATATCCCCGGTATTGATTATTTGCCTGCCATGTACATAGCAAGTATTTTCTACTTTGTTTCTGGTGCCCTTGTCATACATTATATACTACTTGTAATGTTATCAAATTTGTGAATGTTTTCCTTGTTTTATATGTTCTTTTTGATTTTCCTTAACTTCAAGGATATAAATATGTTTTTCTATATCCTTTTTGTTTGTTTATTTTTGAGAACGGTATGAGGTTGAAATTATTCCACAATAGGTTTTTCAAATTGGGTGCCTAATTGTCTCAACAACATTCTCCACTTTGTCCATTCATTCCTAATTTAAAATGTTGACTTAGTCATATGCTCAGTTCTCATGTGTGCCTGGGGCTGTTTCTGGTCTATCGTTTCCGTTGCACTGACCTATTTATCTCCACGCCAGGGCCACTTCTGATTTAATCATAAGCTTATATTAGCCTTTGATAGCTTTCCAATATTTGCATTTTTTTGACCTCATTATCTTAGCTGACCCCTCCTATACAATGTTAAGGAAGCTCCTACCATTTATTATTCTCTTTTGAAATTTTATTTCATCTTCTTTGTTTAATCTTCCAAATAAATGGCAAAATTGTCTAGACAAGTATTAAAGTAGGGATATTTAGGGAAAATTGTATATCTTTTCAGGAATCAGTTGTCTTACCCATAAGTATATTATAGTATCCATTTTTTTTCAAAACTCATATAGCCTTCTAAACATTTAAAAGATTTTTCATGTAAATCCTGGACATTTCTTGTTAGGTTTGTGTTAATTAGGATAACATTAGTTGCTGTAACAAATAACTCCATAATTTCAGCCGTTTAACACAAAGGAAGTCTGTTTTTGTCTTACGTAGCAGACCCTGTTTCACATTTGGGAACCCATTCAGGACCCAAAGCTGAGAGAGCGTTTGTCATCTTTACTGCCAGGTCTCTAAGATTGCTCTGGGCTTTGCCATCCAGCTAGTGCCAGGACTGAGAGAGGCTAGAGAAGATATGCCCTCTGTTAACCACCTTGATCAAGAAGTGACCCACATCCTTTCTGCTTGCTTTCATTTGCAGAATGAGTTGCATGGCCTCACACAGATGTCAAGGAGCCTGGGAAGTGCCCTGCTGGGAGCCATTTACCAGCTGCAACTCCACTCAAAGAAGAGAGAGTAGGGATCTGGGTGGACATTGAGTTGCTCCTGCCACCAGGATCTTAAGTTTATTCACTGCCATGGTGACCTGAATTATTTTGGATAGAAGACACTTCAGGATTAAGTAGGTAGGTTCAATTCCTGTCTCTACCACTTATTTCTGTCAGCGCAAGTCAGTTGTTCTGGGGATCACAGAAGGGAATACATTCAAAAGTGTGTGGCGCAGCTGGGCGCACTGGCTCACACCTGTAATCCCAGCACTTTGGGAGGCCGAGGCAGGCAGATCACGAGGTCAGGAGTTCGAGACCAGCCTGACCAACATGGTGAAAACCAGTCTCTACTAAAATATAAAAATTAGCTGGGCGTGGTGGCGCACACCTGTAGTCCCAGCTACTCAGTGGGCTGAGGCAGGAGAATCACTTGAACCCGGGAGGCAGAGCTTGCAGTGGGCCGAGATCGCACCACTGCACTCCAGCCTGGACGACAGAGTGAGACTCTGTCTCAAAAAAAAAAAAAGGTGTGTGACAGAGAATCTGTCACATAAGAAGCCCTCAATTGTGTTACCTATTTTTCTATATATTCTAATTTGTTATTAATCGTGAGTGGGAGCTCTTTAAACAGCCACCTCACAGAATTTTTTATTTGTTCTGATAGTCTGTTCATCAGTGTTTGGTTTTCATCACAGACAATAGTATTCTCTACAAAGAGCACAGTTTTGTCCCTTTCTTTCCAATATTTGCATGTTTTTGGCCTCATGATCCTGGCAGACATCTCCTACACTTACAGTGTTTCTCAGGATGCAAACATGAGGTTTCCTGTCACTTCTGGTAGATGTTCTTTATCAATTTAAGAACAATTACATCTGTTCCTTTTTTCTGAATTACTCTTTTAATAAACTGCTGGATTCAGTTGGCAAATATTTAAATTGGATCATATTTCTCTGATGCCATCCTTGTCCCATTTTGGTATCTGAGTCATGCTCATCTGTCTGGATAATTTATCAAACATGTACGGGATCAATTTGTCCCAAGAGCTTCCCAGTTTTAAAACTGAAAGTCCCACATCTGAAATCACCTTCGCAAAAATTGTAACAGTGAGAAAATTATGGCAATAAAAGAGATCTGATCTAATCAACCCCTTATCTTGCCCTTAAGCTTTCAAATTATCCTTAATTATTCTTGGGTTTGGGCCAAGCTAACTTTGGGAGATACTTAGTTTGTAATTTAAATTATAATAACCCATTCCCAAAACTCAACCACCTTGGTAAAGTTAATGAAGGGCCACCAGGCTAGGGATAGGAGAGGAGCCTGAACTCTGCTAAGGTGTAGACATAAAGGATTACCCAGCATTATATTGGAGGTCACAAGATAGGCAACATCCCCCAGTTACTCTTGCAGACAAATATCACTATTGTACAAGCCAAGATTGGCCTTTTGAGATGTCTTGTCAGGTTTTTTGCATTTCTGATGACTGATGGTTCCACCTTGACCTGCCAGTCACTCCTGTGGTCCCCCATTCAGCCGGCTCTGCGTGAATTAAGCTCTTTTTCTATTGCAGTTCTGCTGTCTCGATAAATCAGCTCAACCTCGGCAGCAGGCAAAATGAACCCGTTGGGTGGTTACACATCCAAGGAACCCTCCAAGCACAGAAAAATCAAAAATCAAAGTTAACCATCCTAGAAATATGGGGGGGCTTTTTCTTATTCCTTGAGGATTTGGTAATATTGTAAAAAATGTCTGGACATTTTATTCAGCTGTAGCTCTTCATAACTGCCTCTTTCATTTTTCTATGACTATTAATCGCTTGGTGTTTTTCTACTTCTTCTTAAGCCAATTGTGATCATTTATATTTTCAGACAAAATTGTTTATTTCATCCAGATTTTCAATTTTTCAGTACAAAGATTTAAATAGTATTTGCTTCCTCTCTTTTTCTTCTTCCTCTTCTTTTTAAAATAAGTTTCCTCTACTGTAGCTAGCTTCCTAGAATTGGTCCTTTTCTTTCTTCTTTTTTGTGCTTCTTCTTTGTTTTTTTCTGAGACACCATCTCACTCGTCGCCCAGGCTGGAATGCAATAGCTGGATCAGAGCTTACTGTAATCTTGAACTCCCAGGCTCAAGCAATGCTCCCACCTCAGCCTCCTGAGTAGCTGGGATTACAGGCGTGTGCTACCATTCCTGGCTAATTTTCTAATTGTTTGTGTATATGAGGTCCCACTACTTCGCGCAGGCCAATCTCAGACTCCTGACTTCAAGGATCCTCCTGCCTCCTCCTTGCAAAGTGCTGGGACTACAGGCATCAGCCCCAGAGCCAGACCTCTTTTTTTTTTTTTTTTTTAATTTAAGATTTTTCAAAGATTTGCCTCTTATTTGGCATTTTTAAAGAATTGGTTTGACTGTTGGTTTGCTTTAAACTGATCAATTCCATTTCTTCCTGTGTTTTTTATATTATCAGTTTTTGTTCTCTATTAATTTCCTCCTTGTATCTCTTTTGGTTTTTTGTTTTTGTTTTTGTTTTTGTTTTTGTTTTTGTTTTTTTTTTTTTTGAGACAGAGTCTCGCTCCATGGCCCAGGCTGGAGTGCAGTGGCCGGATCTCAGCTCACTGCAAGCTCTGCCTCCTGGGTTCCCGCCATTCTCCTGCCTCAGCCTCCCGAGTAGCTGGGACTACAGGCACCTGCCACCACGCCCAGCTAATTGTTTGTATTTTTAGTAGAGACGGGGTTTCACCGGGTTAGCCAGGATGGTCTCAATCTCCTGACCTCATAATCAGGCCGCCTCGGCCTCCCAGAGAGCTGGGATTAATAGGCGTGAGCCACCGTGCCCGGCCACTGATCTTGCTTTTGAAAGGAGTGGCAGAAGCAACTTGTTCCTTTTCTAGAGTTTCTTGGAAGCTAAATCTGTTTATAATCTTTCTTATTTTCTGACAGATGCCTTTAAAGCCGAAAGTTTCCATCTGTGTAGCACCTTGGCTGCAATTCATGAGAGTGCCCACTTTTATTTTTTCTGTAATCTTAGAAGTACACTGGAGAATACTTTCTGAGTATAGGTGAGGATGGATATCATTTTCTAACGTTATTTTTAATTTTATTGCATGGTGGTTAGTGAATGTAATGGTATATCTTTTGCTATTTGGAATCAGTCACAATTTCCTTTGTAGCCTAGTCAGCAGACCATGTATATGAATGGCTCCTGTGTATCCTTCAGGAATGTATATGAAATCTTTGTTGGCTACCCAGTCTTGTAAATAGTTGTCTATTAAATTAAACTTGAGGTTTACCAGATGCCCTACCAGATATTTGTTAACCCAGCATGAGAGGACATTCAAATTCCTTATAGCCTTAATTATTTCTTATTTGTGCAACAAGACGTTACATTACAAGTTTCAACAGGAGTGCTAAGACACAATAGACATTAGATCACAAAACGAGTTCAGAGAAAGAACCTAGAAACAACTATGATATTGTAAGATAACAATGAATATACGTGATGTTTGTCCCTTGTTCTTGGCACAAAGCTCATAATACCCCTATAATTTCCTGATCGATAGGGATGATCTGTATTACAAAGTTTGGTCTTGGTCCCCAGTTCCTGACACAAGAGTTTCTAAGATTCTTGGAGTCTTCAGAGTGATGAGAGTGTGTTTTTGTTGTTGTTATTGTGGTTCCTTACTGCATTGTAGGAGCCTCTCATATATACAACATCAGCAGTTTCAGCAGCAGATGGCATACCAAGGAGCATTTTTTTAAATTTATTTCCATAGGTGTTTGTGGAACAGGTGGTATTTGGCTGCATGAGTTAGTTCTTTAGTGGTGATTATATGCTTACGAGATGACTGGTGGCTGGGGGCCCCTAGAGAGCTTCAGGATGGGGGCTGGTTGCTGGAGAAACCAACTGTGTGATTGCAGGGTTAGAACCTTCAACCCCACCTCCCGACCTCCTTCTTTGTTCTAAGGAGGGAAGAGGGGCCGGGGATGGAATTAATCTCAAATGGTCAATGACTTAATCAATCATGCCTATGTAACAAAACCTCCATCAAAACCTTTAAGCGACAGGGTGCAGAGAGCTTCTAGGCTGCAAACACACGGAGGCACTGGGAGGCGGTACCCCCAGAGAAGGCTTGGAGGCTCCAACCCTTCCCCACACCTGGCCCTACACATCTGTGGTTTGGCCATTCCTGAGCCATCTCTCTCATAGCAAACTGGTACCAGTAACGTGCCTTCCTGAGCTCTGTGAGCCATTCTAGCAGAGTCTTGAACCTAAGGAGGGGTTTGTGGGAGTCCCTGATTTATACCCAGTCAGTGAGAAGTACAGGAGACCTGGGACTTTCAACTGGGATCTGAAGGGCATGGGGGCAGTCTAGTGGGACCGGGCCCTTAACCTGTGGGGTCTGTGCTAACTCTGGGTAGTGTTAGAAATGAATTGAATTGGAGGACATCCGATTGTGTCAAGAGAGTTGGAGAACTGATTGGTGTGAGGAGAAAACTCCACACATTTAGTGTCCAAAATGTGAGCAGAAAGAGCACAAAATAATCAGATGGAGCAGGGACCCCTCTTAGGAGCCCGCTGACCACTGCCACCCCTACCAGCAAGAAATGAAGGATAATCTTAGTCCCTCCAAGGGAAATTCCAGGCCCCTAGCTAGCCTGAGGAGCACATGAGCAACCTGATGAGTAGAAAGGTAATAGCAGCTTCACGTCACGGCCACGGAGGTTGGCTCGAGATACCAGTTCCCCACAGTGACTAAAGCTAACGTCTGGACATGTGTCCCTGAGTTATTTTTCGGAAACCCGGACCCCCCACCAACTGGAAAATACTGTTCACTCGTACATAGACCTCAGATAAGGGGCAGCTGAGGACTCAACATGGCTGCTGTTTTGTTCTAAACTTCTTCCTAAGGGCTGGAGCGAGTTACGCCCACAGGCCAGACCTTAACATTTCTTTCTGCTGGCCCCAGTTTTTAGACAAAGCTTCACTTCCTTAACCAATTGAAACCGGGGCATTGCTGAATCCACCTGTGACTTATAAGCCCCCACTTCAAGTTATCCCGCCTTTTTCAGACAAACCGCTGTATAACGCCTGTGTGTTGACTTATGACTTTGCCTATCTACTTTCCTGAAACCTACCCCTGCCTTTAAAAACCCCTGCTTGTGAGCCATTAGGGAGGTCATCTCTTAAGCAGGAGCTGCCTGATCCTCCTTACTCGGCGGCCTGCAAATCATCACCCTCCTTTCCCTCACTGCAAAACCTGGATGGATGTTTGGCTTCACTGCGCCAGGCGAGGCAGCCCAGGTTTTGTTCAGAAAAAGTAATATCTGTGAACTAGAATGTGATTCTTGAGCCCTTCCCAGTGGACCCCTCACTCACGGAAGAAAGATAACAAGATAAAGAGGGAGGCTGGGCACTGTGGCGCACATCTGTAGTCCCAGCAGTTTGGGGGGCCAAGGCAGGAGGATTGCCTGAGTCCAAGAGTTGGAGACCAGCCTGGATAGCACAGTGGGACCCCATCTCTACAAAAAATCAAAATAAATTATCTTGGCATGGTGGCACGTGCCTGTGGTCCCAGCTACTCAGGAGACCGAGGCAGGGGGATCCCTTGAACCCAGGAGGTTGAGGCTGGGTAACAGAGCAAGACCCTATCTAAAAAAAAAAAAAATTGGCCAAGTGCAGTGGCTCACGCCTATAATCCCAGCACTTTGGGAGACTGAGGTGGGCAGATCACGAGGTCAAGAGTTCAAGACCATCCTGGTCAACATGGTGAAACCCGTCTCTACTTTTAAAAAAAATACAAAAATCAGCTGGACATGGTGGCGCACGCCTATAGTCCCAGCTACTCAGGAGGCTGAGGGAGGAAAATCACTTGAACGCAGGAGGTGGAGGTTGTAGTGAGCAGAGATCACACCACTGAACTCCAGCCTGGAGACAGAGTGAGACTCTATCTCAATAAATAAATAAATAATTTAAAATAAAAAATAAAAAAAGGTAAAGAGAGTAGCAACTAAGAGGAATGTGTGAAAAGGATTTCTTTGGTTCTCTCTGCTGCCGAACTGTGACTGCCATCGCCATCGGGTCAGGTGTGAGGGAGCATTGCCCGCCTCTCACCTCGCAGTAAAGGAGACGGCTCTCAGTAGTCCCTTCCCATCTTGTTTCAGGATTTATGTTCACTGTGCATTCTTGTTTTTTATTCCCCCTCTCCTTTTTTGCCTGAATTAGTTCATGTAGGATAGGTAATGCTGTGGCAACAAGTTAACACTGAAATCTCAGCAGTTTAACACAACAGAAGTTTATTTCTTACTCATTATGCTCAAACTGTAGACTGATCTTTGACCCAGATCCCCCAAAAATCTCATGAGCAGGAGGTTGCTGCTCCTCAGCTGCTTTGATGCAGGAACCTTCTGCTGCCAAGGGCGAGGCCTGCTGCTGAGACTTGGTTCAGACAGTAGAAATGTAAGTGTTTATTCACGATCTTGGCTCACTGCAACCTTGGCCTTCCAGGTTCAAGGGATTCTCCTGCCTCAGCCTCCTGAGTAGCTGGGACCACGGGCATATGCCACCATGCCTGGCTAATTTTTTCATTTTTAGTGGAGATGGGGTTTCACCGTGTTGCCAGGCTGGTCTCTGACTCCTGACCTCAGGTGATCCGCCCACCTTGGCCTCCCAAAGTGCTGGAATTACAGGTGTGAGCCACTGCTCTTGGCCCAAAACTTCTGTCTCAAAGCACAGAGACCTTGGGAGAAGCAAAGGTGGAGGCAGAGTGCTGGGTGGCAGGGCCCAAGGAGGCTGATGCAGGACGGGGTGAATTTGCCAGGGTCAAGGTCCTGCAGAGCAGCGGGCGGCACTTCCATGGGGAGACCCCACAAAAGGGCCCCACGGGGAAAGAGTCAGTGTCAGTCGCCAGACCCAGAGAGGGAGACACGCAGACCTGCCCGCTGCCCCTTCCTTGTCCTCCCTCCTATGCTGTCCCATCTCCCTCCTCCTCAGACTTCCCGCATCTCAGTTAGCAACGACGGAATGGAGAACTGCGAGGCCAGGAAAGAGAGAAAACACCGCGGCACTGTCTTCCCACGGCAGTGGTATCCAAAGCAGGCCCTAGCTGTGGGGAGGGGAGATGCAACTTTCATCACAGGGTCAGCATTTGGACTCCCGCAGGTGACTGGCGCTGTAACTACGAAGCGAAACCATGTCTGCATCTGGAACTGACCAAAGGACTTTGTTTCACCTAGGGAGGATCAGTGAGGCAACAGGAGTGGAGGCAGAGAAAGAACCACCACTAAGAGGTTTAAAGAGACACTTAGAGACAGAACGGTCATGAGCAACACCTGAAGAGTCCCATGAGATTGCTTATTGAAAACACTGGGTACACTTTGTGTTTCTACCTCTGAAAAAGACATGCTAATTGCCCACAGTGCTTGTAAATATGTCAGTTGCTTTTTTTTTTTTTTTTGAGATGGAGTCTGGCTCTGTCGCCCAGGCTGGAGTGCAGTGGTATAATCTTGGCTCACTGCAACCTCTGCCGCCCAGGTTCAAGCAGTTCTCTGCCTCAGCCTCCCTAGTAGCTGGGATTACAGGTGCCCACCACCACGCCCGGCTAATTTTTGTATTTTCCGTAGACAAGGGGTTTCACCATGTTGGCCAGGCTGGTCTTAAACTCCTGATCTCGTGATCCGCCCACCTCAGCCTCCTGAAGTGCTGGGATTACAGGCGTGAGCCACTGCACCCAGGCAGTTGCTTTTTATTTCTTTACAGTTTCAGTAATTTGAAGTTATATTGTCAGGAATAGAATATGGCCAGTATTCATAATCTGAAATTTATTAATAAGAATATTTTCCTTTTATTAGATTGGTGCAAAAGCAATCGCGGTTTTTGCCATCAAAATAATGGCAAAAACCGTGATTACTTTTTCACCAAGCTAATATTATTTCTTCTCTTGAATTACATTTTGTCTGATACTGATGTTGCTTCCATTCCTTTTCTTTTGTTTTCATTTTCCCAGTATATAGTTTTTTCATTCATTTATTTTCAACCTCTCTGTAATCAACATTGGATTTTTAAGCCCCATCTGAGCATTTGCCATTTATCAGTAAGTGTAACTGTCATATTTATTGAGATTGCAGATTTCTTACACTAACTTCTGCTGTCTTATTTGAATTTCCCTTCACTATGCTTTCTTTGCCATTTGTCTCCCTTTTATGACTAGTAAGCAGGATAGGATCGGCAATACTGTAGTAACAAACTAGCCCCAAGTCTCAGTGGCTTCTTACAAGAGGCATTCGTTCTTCCTCCTGCAATGTCTTCTTTAGGTAATACAATAGTCCAGGGCAGCCCCCTCCCTGCAATGATGCAGGGTTCTAGACTTTCTCCCAGGGCTGAAACTAGGATGAGGCAAGTAAAGCACTCCGGATGCAACATTTAAGGAGGTGCTCTTTCTCAGGTTCATGGTCACCTCGCAAGCCTCACCTTAGTCCTGGCCCTGCTTTTTCCATCTAGTGGCTGCACTCTTCAACACGAAGCCTACACTGGTTTGCCTCATATTGAGTAATTGAGCACCAAATTTGATTACAGTGTAGCAAAGACAAATTCATGTCTGCAACTTAAAAATAAGCTACAAGAGCAGGGCGCGGTGGTCACGCCTGTAATCCCAGCACTTTGGGAGGCTGAAGCAGGTGGATCACGAGGTCAGGAGATCGAGACCATCCTGGCTAACACGGTGAAACCCCCGTCTCTACTGAAAAAAAAATCAAAAAGTTAGCTGGGCATGGTGGCGGGCACCTGTAGTTCCAGCTACTCGGGAGGCTGAGACAGGAGAATGGCGTGAACCCGGGAGGCGGAGCGTGCAGTGAGCCGAGATCGCACCACTGCACTCCAGCCTGGGCGACAGAGTAAGACTCTGTCTCAAAAAATAAATAAATAAAAAATAAAAATAAGCTACAAGAACAAGAGTAGTCATTTTCTGGGGTGGGGTATTGGGAAGATGTTGTTCAAAGGATACAAAATTTCTCTTCTGTATCCTTTGATGGAAAGTAAGATAGGAAAAAAAGTTCAAGGGATCTTGAACTATAGTTAATAATAATGTATCATATTCTTTAAAATTGATGAGAACAGGTTTTAAGTGATCTCAGCACAAAAAATAGTAAGTATGTAAGGTAATTTATATGTTAATTAGTTCGACTGAGCCATTTTACAATGTATATATATTTTAAATGTCATTTTGTACCCAATAAATATACACAACTTTTATTTGCCAATTAAAAATTAATTAACTAAAATAAGTAAAAGAATAGCCATTTTTTGCAAACTGCATATAAAAATACTAGTTCTACCTGTGGATTAGTAAAACACTGACATAAAAAATGCACACAAAACAATAAACATTTTCTAAAAGTACATACAAACAAAAAGATGCACATCAAACGTATTAGGAAGGTTGCATATGGGAAGACGGGGAATAGAAACGAGGGGTGGGAATGAAAGAAAATAAATGAGAGAGGGACTGTGTATGGATCAATGGTAATAACTCAATCCTCTATGTCTTTGACAAAGAAGAAGGAGAAGGAGGAGGAAGAAAAGGAAAGTGGGATAAAGGATCAGAAAGGGAAGAAAATAGAAAAAATTAGAGTATGACTGCCAGGGTAGGCCTGTTTTATTATTGCTGGGTTTTTTTGTTTGTTTGTTTGTTGTATTTTTAGTAGAGACGGGGTTTCACCGTGTTGGTCAGGCTGGTCTCAAACTCCTAGCCTCAAGTGATCAACCCGCCTCAGCTTCCCAGAGTGCTGGGATTACAGGTGGGAGCCACCACGTCCAGCCCCTGTACTGCATCTGGCCTCCATGGTAGACCTATATTTTGATGGAAGTAGTATATATGTAATTTGCTACTTATTAAGTAAATTATACCAATTCCAAATTTTACAATAGCCATGATAGAAAATCTCAGATTCTTGTCTATAAAAGCTTATTTTACAGCTGCCTTTAACTATTCTAGTTTATATTTTAGCTAAGGCTGGTCTTATCAATTAATAAGACGAGAATCACATACATTCTGACAAAAGAATTTCATATTTTTATGTTAAATTGTTAAAGAAAACTTTATTCCAAACTTCAAAAAAAGCAAGCTGATGATTGCTTGAGTTTTTAAAAATTAGTATCCCCCTAGCATATTTTTTAATAAACCTGTTTGACCTCATCTGACACCCTTGGGCAGGTAACTTTGCTGTTACCAAATCTTTGTTTAACAATTCTCAGCCAGTGAAGGTGCAGACAGCTCACGGCCAGTGAGGGTGGAAACAGAGGACTCGTTGGGACATTATAGCTTGACAGAGAAGCTGACCTCCAGGTGACATGAGCAATAGCCTTCAGAAAGTCAGCCCACCGGGTACCTAACTCAGCAATATTATTTTGCATTCCTTTTTAGACTAACTATATACATCCATATTGCTTAAATGCTGTTCATTCAGACCTTTTGTCTTCTTGCTTAGATCCTTTGTTACTAAGTCAATATAAAACTTTAACAACTGCTAACATATGTCTTTGAGAATTGTGCTCTTACAACACTGAATGTGAAATGTTGTTTGATCCTTTGAGTTATTTGGCTAAATGGCCACAACAGTTATACTATAATCCTAATGTCTCTAAGATTTTGGAAATAATGTAATAAACATACTACCATGCTCTACTAAAGACAAAGAATATCAAAAGAAGTTTTAAGATCCGGCTTTATGATATTTTTAAGAGATAGCCTAAAAGAGAAAGTTGAAGTGAAGAGAGACATACATATATATATATAGGATATTTATCCATATCCACTAAAATAGGCATTAAAACAAGTAAGTATTACTAGAAATAAAAGCGAGTTAAAAGGCTAAATTTATCAGGAAGTTATAGCAATTGTAATCCTGGATTACTTACTAAAATAGCTTTACATAAAACTACAAAGGGAACTGAAAAATACCCATCAGAGTGGGAGATTTCATTTTACCTTTTCAGTAATTGTTGGGTGAAACACACAAACATTTGGCAGAGATACAAATTACGTACACCACATAAATAATGCATCTGATCTAAAGGCCGTGTCTAAACACAGAACAGGGGCAGATGATGTTCCTTTGAAAGTTGGCTCTTTGAAAACACTGATAATCCTGACAAATCTCCAGCAGAATTGATCAAGGGAAAGAATAGAGCACAGGAATAAGCGGCAATATGAGGAATTTTAAATGAGTGTAATTAGAGGTACAGCCAAGATTTAAAATGTAGAAAAAGGGTTGAAAGAGGAGAGTGAGCACACACAGTTCATTTTGCTGCCTATTGAAATCCTTTTAAACCATAGGAAATTGTGTGTGTGTGTGTGTGTGTGTGTGTGTGTGTGTGTGTATTTTCTCCTTTTAGCTTTTAGTTTTTTCCTAGGAAAACAGAAATCCATGGGGAAGGTGACAACAAGAGACAAGACCAATCCCAAAATGTTGGTTTTTGGAGACAGGGTCTCCCTCTGTTACTCAGGCTGTAGTGCAGTGGTGTGATCGAGGCTTACTGCAGCCTCATCCTCCTGAGCTTCAGTGATCCTCCCACCTCAACCTCCTGAGTAGCTGAAACTACAGGCATGCACCACCATGCCTGGCTAATTTTTTTGTGTGTGGTAGAGTTGGGGTCTTGCTCTGTTGCCCAGGCTAGTCTCAACTGCTGGCCTCAAGCTACCCTCTTGCCTCAGCCTTCTAAAGTGCTGAGATTACAGGCATGAGCCACCATGCCCAGACCTGGCCTACGAAACTTTTGTTGCTAGAAAAAGGATGGGCAAGATCTCAAATCCTAAACCAGCAACAGAGTACGCTGAAAACTGACAAAATGCATACCAGTAAAATCCTCAAAAGTCTCAGGCACTGCCAGTACAGAGCCTGGGAGAGAGAAGCTAGACTCAGGAGGCTTGGGTCAGAGTGAGAAGTCATCATCTCCGGATGCCATTCTCCACTCCAGGCAGACACTGAGGACAGGGCCCTCTCTGAGAGTGAGGAGATAAAGCAGTGGGTATGCATCGTGTGCCGATTCCAGAACAGCAGGTGGCCTTCACTCTACAGGCAGGAGGTAAGATGGTTTTTCTCTGCGGAATCTGACCCACCCCAAGGAAAAGGCCTCAAGGCACTTGCTTAGGACTCCTCTCACCCTGATCATGCTCACAGATACAAGACCCTCTCAACACAAGGAATGTCCAGGCAGGTTCCTAACCTGACCTAATCAAACAGACAACAGGAAGTGTCTATGAGCAGCAGCTAACTTGGAAGACAGACTGCCAAACAAACGCAGAAAGAGCAACTTGGTGGAACAGCGCCAGGCAGGAGACAACCTTTTTTTTTTTTTTTTTTGAGATGGACTCTTGCTCTGTTGCCCAGACTGGAGTGCAGTGGTGCAATCTCAGCTCACTGCAACCTCCACCTCCCAGGTTCAAGCAATTCACCTGCCTCAGCCTCCTGAGTAGCTGGGATTACAGACGCACACCACCAGGGCCAGCTAATTTTTTGTATTTTTAGTCGAGACAGGGTTTCACCATGTTGGCCAGGCTGGTCTCGAACTCCTGACTCAAGTGATCCACACAGCTCGGCCTCCCAAAGTGTTGGGATTATAGGTGTGAGCCACCGTGCCTGGCCAATCATTTTTAAAAGAAGAAAAAAATACCTTCGGAGGAATTAGAGAAGCTACTACATCTATGAAAAGAACAGGCTGCTCCACAAATGAACATTCAGAAGTATAAAAAATTTTTAATTTCTTTAAGAATTTTAATTTTAAGAAATTGAAAAAAAATAGCAAAAATGAAAAAAATGCATTTGAAAGGATGGAAGATACAATTGATGAAATCCTTTTGCAGAAAGGAAAGCAAAGGGGCAAAGAAATAGAAATTATGAGAAAAAAAGGAAGAGAAATAAAGAATGATTTCAGGATCTGCATAATAGGAGTTCCAGAAGTAACATTTTTCAACATATGAGTGACAGGAGATCCAGAAAGAAGAGACAAAGCAGACAGGATGAATGAGAACACCCTGGCCCACCCTGCTCTGTGTGGCAACGCTAGCTGTGCCCCCACTGCCTCCCCCTCCATATCTCTGTTCATTTTCTTTTCTTTTTTTTTTTGAGACAGAGTCTCACTCTGTCACCCAGGCTGAGTGCAGTAGTGCGATCTCAGCTCACTGCAACCTCCACCTCCCGGGTTCAAGCGATTCTTCTGCCTCAACCTCCCAAGTAACTGGGACTACAGGTGCATGCCACGTCACCCAGCTAATTTTTGTACTTTTAGTAGTGACAGGGTTTCACCATGTTGGCCAGGCTGGTCTGAACTCCTGGCCTCAAGTGATCCACTGGCCTCGGCCTCCCAAAATGCTGGGATTACAGGCATGAGCCACGCGCCCAGCCTCTCTGCTCATTTTCTGAAATGGTTCTTAAGCCTTCTCAGTGATTTTGTGAACTAGATGATAGCTTTACAATAAACTCATTTCCTGCTTAGGATTTTTTAAAGATAATATTACAAAAAAAACCTTTGCCAATCAATTTGAAAACTTAGGTGAAAGGGATATATTTCTATAAAAATATAAATTACCAAAACTGGTGCAAGAAAAAAATTAACCCAAGTAGTTATCCCACCATTAAAAATTAACAATAATAACAAGATGAGAATGATAATAAGTAGTCCCACAAACAACACTGCAGCCACAGATAGTCTTAAGATAGATTCTATCAAACATTTACAAAACCAATCATTCCAAAATTACACAATCTTTTTCAAAGAATAAAACGCCTCTATTCAGTTTATGAAGCTTATGAGAACATGACGCAAAAACTTTGGAAAGCCGGGCGCGGTGGCTCACGCCTGTAATCCCAGCACTTTGGGAAGCCGAGGTGGGCAGATCACCTGAGGTCAGGAGTTCAAGACCAGCTTGGCCAACATGGCAACTCCCTGTCTCTACTTAAAATCTAAAAATTAGCTGTGCGTGGTGGTGCACCCATGTAATCCCAGTTACTCGAGAGGCTGAGGTAGGAGGATTGTTTGAACCCAGGAGGCAGAGGTTGCAGTGAGCCGAGATCGTGCCACTGCACCTCAGCCTGGGCGAGAAAGCGAAACTCCATCTCAAAAAGAAAAAAAAAACTTTGGAAAAGTTGGCATTACATCATTACATATGTCACTTAACAACAGGGATATGTTCTAAGAAATGCATTATTAGGCAATTTCATTGTGCCAACATCACAGAGTGCACTTACACACACCGAAAGGGTGTGGCCTGCTACACAACTAGACTATGTGGTAGAGCCCATTGCTCTTAGGCTACAAACCTGTATGGTATGTGACTGTACTGAATATAGTAGGCAACTGGAACATAGTGGTAAGTATTTGTGTTATCTAAACATAGCAAAGATATAGTAAAAAGATGGTATTAGAATCTTACAGGACCACCATTGTATGTGCAGTCTGTCATTGACCAAAGTATTTTGTGGCGCACGAGTGTATTTAGTAGTGCTGACTATGGAAGCTGTGACCCAGTAATTCTGTTCCTGGGTACGTTCTGTACTCATCCCTGTCAGCATGGATGAATTTCGGAAGCATAATGTTGATTTACATAAAAGAAGCAGATTAGGCTGGGCACAATGACTCATGCCTGTAATCCCAGCACTTTGGGAAGCCGAGGCAGGCGGATCACCTGAGGTCAGGAGTTCGAGACCAACCTGGCCAACATGGTGAAACCCCGTCCCTAGTAAAAAATACAAAAATTAGCCAGGCATGATGGTGGGCACCTGTAATCCCAGCTATTCAGAAGGCCGAGGCAGGAGAATCACTTGAACCTGGGAGGCAAAGATTGCAGTGAGCAGAGATCGTGTCACTGCACTCCAGCCTGGGTGACAGAGTAAGACTGCATCTCAAAAGGAAAAAAAAAGCAGATTATAGAAATACGTAGGACTCAATTTACATTAAGTGCCAAACAAGCAATAAAACCAACATATTATTTAGGCATATCTGCATATGTAATAGAACCACTTTGTTACAAAGCAAGGAAATTATTAAAGTAAGTGTTTTACATGTGTGGGGGTGAGGGAGGGTAACATAAATAGGGCATACAGGCAGCTTCAAGGACACTGGTGATGTTCTGTTCCTTAAGCTGAGTAATAAATGACACAGGACTGATTCTATCATTTTTTGTAACCATATCTATGCATTACACACACCCTTGTATGATCTATCCCCCCCCCCACACACACACAGACACACACACACACAGACACACACACACACACAAACACACACACACACAGACACACACACACACACAGAGTGCCATGGCATACTATCATGTACTTAGGATATTCAAAGCCTGGATCAGAAATTGCAGGGTTGAAGTCAAGTAGCACAAGAACAAAGGAATGAATCTAGAGGAACATAAAAATAGTTAAAAGCTGCTGTTTTCATTTAAGACCAGATGAAAGAAAATACGCTGAGAGTGCAGATGGAGGAATTTAGACATTAGGAAGAAGAACTTCCTCACCGGCCGAAGACACTGCCATATATTGCACAGTAAGCATGTGCTGTTATTCAAAAACAGGGCAATCAGCATGTGCTGCTATTCAAACACAGGGCAAGGCAGTGATTCTTCTTGGGTTGGTCTGAGACAGAGCTAGCCCAGTGCTTTTAATCCAGGGGCCAAGTGTGTGCCATTAGCTGAAGCTACTGGGAACACTGTCTTCAGAGGCATTCTGCCTGCCCTGTCTACCACACTGGAGGTGGGCAGGCCTCCCAGATGTTGCCTTCCCAGGTATTGGGAGGTGGCACTAGAATGGCCCAGATGTGGAGAATGAAACTCAGCTAACCTTTTATCTTGTGTTTTGGTTCTAGCATTCTCTGAGCAATAACAGCCAAGAATACATGTTTACACATATCAGAGTGACAAAAAGTAAAATTAATAACATTTCATACAAACAAGTGTAGTGAAAAGATCTCTTAAATCATCTTGGGGGGTTTAAGATTGATATAATCAAATAGGAAACAATTTGGCAATGGTATGCGATATTTAAATTCACATACCTATTGAGCCAGCAGTCTTACTGACAGAGATTTGGTCCTGGATGTGGGCTCAAACTTATGCTCAAAGAAGCGACTTACAGCACTATTTGCAAAATGAAAAATGAAAATTCACCTCAGTGTTCATCCCTAAAGGCTGATAAAAGAGACACGGTACATCCGTGGGATGGGATATCCCGAAAACATTAAACAGAACCAAGACCATCTGTGTGCCTTTGCTGTGATCAGAGCTCCATGCTATATTATTAAATCAACAAAGCAAGGTTTAGAACACGGTTTATGGTTGTGTGAGGTAGGATCCCATTTGTGCTCAGGGGGCAAAAGTTAAACAATTTTTGATTCTGATAATTTAATTCTAATAATAAATTCTGATAGAGAACTGCTGGTGGGACTAAAACTTGTTCTCTCCTTCTTCCTGGGTAAAAGGAGAGCAGGAAGATCTTTAGGATTGTGCCTTCAGGGTTCGTGAGAAAGATGTTACCAGACTCCACCACTTACCCAAAGTTAGCCTTTGGGAAAGGGGTTTCCACGCTATAATCCCTTGTGGTCACCAGTGATCTCTGACTGCTGTTCAGAAGAAATGAGAGGAGTGGGTAATGTAAAAATCTGAATCAGTCTTCTAACTCTGGGCACATTGGAATCAGCTAGCAACCCCATATCAGCTTGGTTCCAAGAGTTTCCCAGTTCATGCAAAGCCTTCTAATTTAGTTTACTTGGGAAAATTTTACTTTTTTTTTTTTTTTTTTTTGCTGTTGTGGAATATATTGCTGTTGTACTCTTTGTGTAGGAATGCAAGACAAGTTCGCTCACCATTTTCTTAAATTGGACACTTATTAATCTTCCAGATATCACCTTTTGTTGGAACTTGGACTTGTGAATGATGCTGACCATATTGATGCCTTCTCGCAGAGCTCCTCTCTACCCTGAACACAAGAGACCCTAATAGTTAGGCAGGAATATCATCGCCCCTATTCAGCCGGAAGAAGTTACAGAAGATGGATTTTCATCCCTCTGCAACCCTTAGGATTAAGAGTTATCTTATAAAAGAGAGGGGGAAAATGTCAGAGGCATTTGAACCAGAGCTACTCCATCTTAAGTAGGAGTTGAGTAAAATGAGGCTGAGACCTACTGGGCTGCATTCCCAGATTGTTAAGGCATTCTAAGTCACAAGGTGAGATAGGAGGTCAACCCAAGATACAGGTCATAAAGACCTTGCTGATAAAACAGGTTGGGCCCAGGTGCAGTGGCTCATGCCTGTAATCCCAGCACTTTGGGAGGCCAAGGCAGGCGGATCACCTGAGGTCAGGAGTTCAAGATCAGTCTGGCCAACATGGCAAAACCCCATCTCTACTAAAACTGCAAAAATTAGCCAGGCGTGGTAGTGGGTGCCTGTAATCCCAGCTACTCGGGAGGCTGAGGCAGGAGAATCACTTTAACCCGGGAGGCAGAGGTTGCAGTCAGCCGAGATCGCACCACTGCACTCTAGCCTAAGTGACAGAGTGAGACTCCGTCTCAAAGAAAAAGAAAAAACAGGTTGCAGTAAAGAAGCCAGCTAACACCCACCATAACAGGTGGGGTGTAGTGGCTCATGCCTGTAATCCTAGCGCATTGGGAGGCCAAGGCAGGTGGATCACTTGAGATCAGGAGTTCAAGACCAACCTGGCCAATATGGTGAAACCCCATCTCTACTAAAAATACAAAAAGTAACTGGGCATGGTGGTGCACACCTGTAATCCCAGCTACTCAGGAGGCTGAGGCAGGAGAATTGCTTGAACCCGGGAGACAGAGGCTGCAGTGAGCCAAGATTGTGCCACTGCACTCCAGCCTGGGCAACAGAGCAAGACTCTGTCCCAAAAAAAAAAAAAAAAGGCAGGATGACAGTGACCTCTGGTCGTCTTCACTGCTACACCCCCATCAGCACCATAACAGTTTACAGATGCTATGGCAAAATCAGAAAGTTACCTTATATGGTCTAAAAAGGGGAGCATGAATCATCCACCTCTTGTTTAGCATGTCATCAAGAAATAATCATAAAAGTGGGCAACCAGCAGCCTCGGGGCTGCTCTGTCTACGGAGTGGCCACTCTTTGATTCCTTTACTTTCCTAATAATCTTGCTTTCACTTTAGGGACTTGCCCTGAATTCCCTTTTGCATGAGGTCCAAGAACGCTCGCCTGGGGACTGGATCAGGCCCCATTTCCTGTAACAACCAGGGGCCAGAACGTGTTGGAGAAAGCGCTCTGTGTCCACCCAACAGGGGTGGTGACCTTCAGCAGAGGACACAAGCTGCCCCCAACCAGGGAGACGGCCCAGCCCCGCTTTACTCTCCACAACCAGGGAGACGGCCCAGCCCCGCTTTACTCTCCCTCCACCTGTTCCAGCGTTCCCCACTGGCCAACCCCGCTGAAACCAGAGGCCAAGGGAGCTCAGTGACGCAGGTCAGCCTCCCGGGCAGAGACTGGATCCACTGGGCAGGCCGGCGAGAGCCACACACCGACACTGGGCGGCACAGACAAGGGTGCCACAACTGCTGCCCAAATGCCACAGAAATGTGACTGCCGCCAGATAACTGTACTGGCCGGGCGCGGTGGCTCACGCCTGTAATCCCAGCACTTTGGGAGGTCGAGGCGGGCGGATCATGCGGTCAAGAGATGGAGACCATCCTGGCTAACACGGTGAAACCCCGTCTCTACTAAAAATACAAAAAAGTAGCCAGGCGTGGTGGTGGGCGCCTGTAGCCCCAGCTACTCGGGAGGCTGAGGCAGGAGAATGGCATGAACCCGGGAGGTGGAGCTTGCAGTGAGCCGAGATCGTGCCACTGCACTCCAGCCTGGGAGACAGAGCAAGACTCTGTCTCAAAATAAATAAAAATTTTAAAAAAGACAACTTCACCTCGCAACCCCGAGAGACTCCACTGCTAGGTAATCTACCTGAAGGAAAGAGAAAAGTATCCACACAAAAACTCAAGGGTCAGTATTCATAGCAGCATTATTCATAATGGCCAAAAAAAAAATGGAAACAACTCAAACAGTTGTCAACTGACAAATGAATAAACAAAATGGGGTATATCCATACAATGGAATATTATTCTGCAATAAAACCTAAAGAGCTACTGACACATGCTACAATATGGGTGAACCTCCAAAACAATGTGCTAAGTGGAAGAAAGCAGTCACAGAGAACTGCACCTTGTATGGTGACCTTCATATGAAGCATCTAGAAAAGGTCAGTGGCAGCCTAAGGCTAGGGATAGGAGTGCAGGATTAATAGCAACCAGGTGTACATGATCTTATTCAAGTGATGGAAACGTTCCAAAACTGGATGGTGGTGATAATAAACAACTCAGTTAATTTCCTAAAAATTACTGAAGTGTAAACTTGGGTGAATTTTATGGTATATAAATTATATCTCAAAAAGCTGTTCAGGATTAAAAAACTGACCCACATGTACATGACACCATCGATGCTGAAGTTTTAAAAAGTCCATTATATTCAGTCTCACAGGTGGTCTTCAGCCATGACTCTGGACAGCTGAAGGTGTTAGCACCACAAAGGTATTGCCACAAATTTCCCCCAACCTGCAATCCGCACAGTGAGGTTTCACTCCAGTAAAAAGACAAGCAATTAGGCCGAGTGAGGTGGCTCATTTCTGTAACCCCAGAGCTTTGGGAGGCCAAGACAGGAGGATCACTTGAGGCCAGGAGTTCAAGACCAACCTGGGCAACAGAGCAAGACACCCCCACCACCACCACCATCTCTACAAAAATAAAAATTAAAAAACAGCTGAGCATGGTGGCACAGTCTATAGTCCCAGCTACTCAGGAGGCTGCGGTGAGAGGATCACTTCAGCCCAGGAGGTCAATGATGCAATGAGCCGTGATCCCACCACTGCACTCCAGGCTGGACGACAGAGCGAGACCCTGTCTCTAAAAAAAACCAAAACCAGAAATAAAAAGCTAAGCAGTCACCTGTTGTTGCGCCAATTGTTTCTTTAAACAGTTGATTTCCTGGGGTGTGTGTGTGTGTGTGTGTGTGTGTGTGTGTGTGTAGAGAAGTGCGTAATGGGGGAGGCGGCGTGTGTGGGAGTGAAAGAACACATTCCTCCATATATCACAGCCTTGAGCCCGACACATCACAACCCCCCATATGCCTCCACTTCCTGGGCCCGACACAAACACATTCCTCCATATATCTCAACTTTAGAAGAAAAACAACACCTGGAGAATCTCCGATAAGGTTACAACCGATTGTAAAAGTGCAGGAACCAATAAGAAAACTGCTAAAAGTATAACTTAAAATGTAAACCAATTGTATTGCTGTAACCAGAAGAATTCCCTTGTTTCTCTGTAACTTTACATATCCTGTTTACATCGGGCTATAAGAAGCGAGCACACGCCTCGTTCGCGGCCCTCTTGTGTGTTGTGGAACGGAGGGACCAAGTTCGAACTTGCAATAAAGATCCTTGCCGCTTGGCTTTGACTCTGGACTCTGGTGGTCTTCTTCGGGGAATAAACGGTCTGGGCATAACAGGGGCAGAAGGCTTATGGGAAAGCTCCATACAGTCTGCTCAATTTTCCTGTGAACCTATAACTGCTCTAAAAAATAAATTCTATTAAAAAATGTTTTTTCATTTAAAAAAAGACACTAAACCAAGACAGTCCTTTTTCAAGACTGACCCCTGCCAATGACATCCCCAAGTCTTCTCTCGTTCTCTCCACGGAAAATGCCATACACCCACCTGTAGCCTCCATTTTTGAGTCCTAGAATCCATCAACGGGATGGCTAAAGAATTAAGCACCTTTGTCTCCCAATTCACTTCATCAGCCTCCTGAAGGGGAGATTGTCCAATAAATGAAAGACCATTTGCATTTTCAGCACAAAGGATGCTCTCTGCCTGGTGGGCTTCCAGCCTCTCCTTAATTGTGTGTTTCTCTCAAGAGCCACAGGCCTTTTAGAGGTTCCATGTGAAGTGGTCTGGGCCAGGAGGGGGGCTCCGGAGAACACTTGATTGTCTGTGCTGGCATTGTTCCCTTTGTCTGCCTGAACAGGACTCAATCTTATTTCCAGAATGTCCAGGCTGACAGGCCCCATACACAGCTTTGCCACCCGCTTTTCAGAAAGCTAAGCTGCAAAAGCCTCCCTTTCCCAGAATTCACTGCCGGGGCCCCATCCTGATGCAGAACGGCTGCCGTGGGACGAATGGGCCTTGTTTTCCTTCTCCTGTACGTGGGGGCCTGGGTCAAGGAAGGTGCTCGTAGCTGCTAATCTACAGTGGGTGGTGGGAACACCAGGAAAAACAGGGCCTCCTCTGTGTGGCCGAGAATAAAAGACAGGCTTGAATTCGGGTGCTAAAGGAGTGGAAACGGTGTGAAAAATAGGGTGAGCAGTGGCTTCAGAGGTACGGGAGAGTGGGTCCGCTCTCGTCCTCCCTCCACCCCTGGCCCGTTCCTCGCCACAATTTTTTCCCACCTGCCTCAAGTAATGCTTGAAATTCTTTTAACAGGAAGCAAACCCTCTCCTGCCACTCTAAATGTAAATGCAGATTCGGTTAAATGCAGTGCAGAATAAGCTTCTGGAAGGGTGGAGGAGAAGTGCTTTCCCTATTCCCACCGTCAAGTGCATCAAAAAAAACCTGGGCACAGTACTTAAAACAAACAGAAGACTCCAGAATGTGAGGAGAGGTTCATTTAGAGGCCTTGAAACCCGAGGAAGGGCACTGTGGTATTTCCTGGGCTTTTTTTTTTTCCCCCCACACATATCCCAGACATTGCTGGAGAAACTGATGGTTCAGAAATGCCAACAGGTGCAGATGTAAAAAACTCTCGCCGGGCACAGCAGCTCACACCTGTAATCCCAGCAGGTTGGGAGGCCGAGGTGGGCGGATCACGAGGTCAGGAGTTTGAGACCAGCCTGGCCAACATGGTGAAAACCCATCTCCACTAAAAATACAAAAATTAGCCAGGCATGGAGGTGGGCGCCTGTAATCCCAGGAGGCTGAGGCAGGAGAATCATTTGAAACCAGAAGGCAAAAGTTGCAGTGAGCCAAGATTGCACCACTGCACTCCAGCTTGTGTGACAGAGTGAGACTGGGCAAAAGAGTGAAACTCCGTCTCAAAAAAAGAGAAAAGTCTCAACAAAAACCTGCCTTCTCTAACTAGAGGACCAGAAAAGGGGATGCCTAGCAAGACAGAAAACATTTAGACAGCAACTGCTGTACTCCAAGCAAACACCGTGGGAAAAACTGTGACCCCACCCACACGCCTGCCAGTAAAGGCTGGGTGGGGAGCTGGGTCTTCCACGCCGGTGAGGCTCTGTAGCAAGGGGCCTGGGACTTTCATCCCAGCCGCCACCATCCCCACCAATGTCAGTGGAGATCTGAATTCCACCCCACCTGGCAGTAACAAGGCACCTCTTCCCCTCTTTGTCCTCTTCCTTTGCCTGGGATGATAACAGAGGAGGCCTCATAGAGAGCCGGGACTTTCACCGCTGCCCAGTGGAATGAGGCCACCTCTCCCAAGTGTCATCGGAGGCCTTGCGGAGAGCAGTAAAGAGGTGTTTCCGTCCCTCCCAGCCAGAGTGGTATCAGCAGAGGCCCAGGAGGGAGCCAGAACCCCACCCCCACCACCCAACAGTAACAAGTAGGCAGCTCCCCACAAGTGGAGAATTGAGCCCCACTCCACCTGGTAGAAACTAGTCAGTGCCCCCTCCTCTCCCTCCCAAAGCAATGTCAGTATGGGCCAATATAGAGCAAAGATTTAAATAAGATCCAGAGTCCCATAACATAAAACCAAAATGTCGAGGATTCAATCAAAAGCCACTCATCATACAAAGAACCAAGATCTTAATCTGATGAGAAAATACTAACAACAGATGCCAACATAGAGATGACACAGGCATTAGAATTGTCTGACAAGCTTCGGAGCATAAAAATGCTTCAGTAGGCTGGGTGATGTGGCTCATGCCTGTAACCCCAGCACTTTGGGAGGCCACAGCGAGCGGATCACTTGAGGTCAGGAGTTTGAGACACGCCTGGCCAACAAGGTGAAACCCCATCTCTATTAAAAATACAAAAATTAGCCGGGCGTGGTGGCAGGCACCTGTAATCCCAGCTACTTGGGAGGCTGAGGCAAGAGTATCACTTGAACCTGGAAGGCAGTTGCAGTGAGCCGAGATCGCACTGCTGCACTCCAGCCTGGTGACAGAGCGAGACTCCGTCTCAAAAAAGAAAAAAAAAAGTTCAATAAACCGTTATAAACACACACAAAAAATGGCAAAAACAGAAAATCTCTGCAAAGAAATAGAAGATGTAAGGAAGAACCGCATGAAAATACTTGAACTGAAAAATATAATCACTAAAGTTAAAACCATGATGGATGGGCTGAGTAGCAGAATGAGTGAGACTGAGAAAAGAATCAATGAACTTGAAGATTAAAAAGCAAAAAGGAAGAAATTACCCAATATAAGCAACAGAGAAAAAATACACTGAAAAAATTGAACAGAATCTCAAAGCCCCATTGAACTGTAAAAATGTCTAATATTCATGTCATTGGAGGGTTATAAGGAGAGAAGAGGGCAGGGCTGAAAGAGTAGTTGAATAAATAATGGAAGAAAGTTTTTGAAATTTGTTTTTATTTATTTATTTTAGATGGAGTCTCACTCTTGTCAACTAAGCTGGAGTGCAATGGCACAATCTTCGCCTCCCGGATTCAAGCAATTCTGCCTCAGCCTCCCAAGTAGCTGGGATTACAGGTGCCCACCATCATGCCCAGCTAATTTTTATCTTTTTAGTAGAGATGGGGTTTCACCATTATGGCCAGGGCGGTCTCGAGCTCCTGACCTCAGGTGATCTGCCCACCTCAGCCTCCCAAAATCCTGGGATTACAGGCAGGAGCCACCGCACCCAGTCCAAATTTGTGAAAAGATGTAAACCTACATATTCAAGAGGCTGAGTAAACCCCAAACAGGGTAAAGCCAAAGAAATCCATGCCAAGAATCATTATATTTAAACTTTTGAAAAATAAAGACAAAGAAAAAATTTTGAAAGCCAAGAGAGAAACAATCCCTTATTTATTGTGGAAAAACAATTCAAATAATATCAAATTTCTCATCAGAAACCACAGAGGCCAGAAGAAAGTGCCACCGTATTTTTCAAGTGCTGAAAGAAAAGGTCTGTCAACTGCAAATCCTGCATCCAGCAAAACTGTCTTTCAGGAATGAAGGAGAAATGAAGCCATCCTAGAATGAAGAAAAGCTAAGAGAATTTGTTGCCGGCAGAGACCAACCCTAAAATAATAGCTGAAGGAAATTCTAGAAACAGAAATAAAGTGACTTAAAAAAGGAATCTTGGGACACTGGGAAGGAAGAAAGAGCAACAGGAAGAGAAAATACTGGTAAATACAAGATATCCTTCTTCTCTGTGGTGGTGAACATTGTGTGTCAACTTGGCTAGGTCATGATACCCATCTCCTTAGTCAAACATTATTTCTTTCTGTAAAGATATCTTTATATGAGATTAACATCTAAATTAGTAGACTTTGAGTAAAGCCTGTTACACTCCATCAAGAGGGTGGGTCTTGTCTCATCAGCTAAGGGCCTTCGGAAAAAAAGATTGACCTGCCTGGAGGAACAGGGAAGTCTGTCTCCTGATAGATGGCCTGTGGACTTGAACTGCAGCTTTGCCCCTTCTTGGGTCTCCAACCTGCCAGCCTACACTGCAGATTTGGGACACACCAGCCTCCATAACCGTGTGTGTCAATTCCTTCAAATAAAGCAACTTCTCTCTCGTCTGCCTCTCCCTCCCTCCCTCTCCTACTCTTCTCTCTCTGTCTCCTTCCCTCTCCCTTCCTCCCCCACCCCTACTCCCAGCTCTTTCTCTGTGTCTGTCTGTGTGTGTAGGTGTGTGTGTGACACCCACCCTATTGATTCTGTTTCTCTCGAGAACCATGACTAATACATTCTCAAAAAATAAAAAAGCAGTATATGTGAAAGGAATCACACTTGAAATACCCAATGAGAACAAAACCTAACCTTGGAAAGCTTACTCTAAGCAAACCATGTTGCCTGCCTCATCCTACTTAACCCTTACAAAAGCCTAGGTGAGACTGTCACCATCTCCAGCTCACTGATGTGGAAATTCAGCCAGTGAGCCCTGGAGGGAGGCTTTGACACACATCTGATCAATTCCCAACCTCAGGCTTTTACCCATTACAGTCCACAGCATCTCAGGCTCAGCTGCACTTCTTGGAGCAGCAGTTAGCGCGAGAGAACAGGCTCTCTGGAAGGGACAAAAGCCTGCATGAAGGAGGGGTTGGGAGCCCAGAAAATTGTTTAACACAGCCTCAGCAAAGAACATAAGGAAGCTGGGCACAGCGGCTCATGCCTATAATCCCAGCACTTTGGGAGGCCAAGGCAAGAGGATTGCTTAAGCTTAGGAATTTGAGAACAGCCTAGCAACAAAGTGAGACCTCATCTCTACAAAAAAATAAAATAAAAAGGCAAAGAGGGAAAAAAGTCCACAAGGAGAAGTGCAAAGCAAGAGTTCGTCAAGGACAGAACACAAAGTTGGCAAAGACCCAGAAGTGCAGAAAGGATGTGTAACTTGTGCAAAATCTCCAGACAGCATCATAGTGAAGGCTGGAACCCACAACTCCTGACCCCCAGGGCCATTGCTTTGTGAAACAATAAAGAAATGAATGGCTAAGGACAACTGCCACACGGGGTCTCCCCTAAGCAGAAAGAAGAGTGTCTGAGTCTTGCTATAGCAAGGGACCGCAGAGAGGTCAGGTCAGCACGAACTGGAGAAAAGATTCTGAAGAATCGTGAAGAACTGCTTGGCAATCCAGGGAATTAGAGGTAAGGTGAAGAACCTTTTGGTTGACATATTAGGTCTTTCCAAAACCTGGACCAGGGTGAGAAATTGTTATATAAACGGTTATATAGTTTTAATACAGTTAGAAACGCTTTCCTTCTGATTTGGGGGAATGGAAGACACATTGTTTTGAAAAGTGGCTGCTGGGTGGTCTCTCCAACTTCAACACTCAAATATGACCACTCATCTACCGAGTGTCAGCCACTCCTGATCACCAGTAAGTTGCTGTACATGAATTAGGATAAGAGCAAAGAACTCCTTGTCTTATCTTAAAAATAAACAGAGTTGAGATAGAAGGATCAGTGTCAAAAAACCATCAGCAGCAGATGAAGGATGGGGTCAGACACGAGGAGCTTTTTTTTTTTTTTTTTGAGACAGAGTCTCATTCTGTCTCCAGGCTGGAGTGCAGTGGCACGATCTCGGCTCACGGCAACCTTCCTCCTGAGTTCAAGCGATTCTCCTGCCTCAGCCTCCTGAGTAGCTGGGATTACAGGTGAGAGCCACCACTCCTGACTAATTTTTGTATTTTTAGTGGAGACGGGGTTTCACTATGTTGGTCAGGCTGGTCTGGAACTCCTGACCTCATGATCCGCCCACCTCAGTCTCCCAAAGTGTTGGGATTACAGGCATGAGCCACCACACGGGGCCACAAGGAGTTTTTTTGTTTGGTTGGTTTGGGTGTTTTTTTTTTCCCCCGATGAAGTATCACTCTTGTACCCCAGGCTGGAGTGCAATGGCACAATCTCAGCCCACTGCAACCTCCACCTCCTGGGTTCAAGCAATTCTCCTGCCTCAGCCTCCCAAGTAGCTGGGATTACAGGTGCCTGCCACCACACCCAGCTAATTTTTGTATTTTAAGTAGAGACGGGGTTTCACCATGTTGGCCAGGCTGGTCTCGAACTCCTGACCTCAGGTGATCTGCCTGCCTCGGCCTCCCAAATTGCTGGGATCACAGGCGTGAGCCACTGTTCCCGGCCCACGAGGACCTTTTTTAACTGGCATGCTTGAGGTTTGTTAACTCCCCAAAGTTTCTAGCAAGAACGTCCCAGATGCCCCGCACTGCTGTTTCACGTAAGATGGCTTTATTATGATGCAAGCCTTCTGGGACAAGAAAAGGCATGGGTACTGTACTGCAGTTGAATGCATTTTTCATATGAACCAAATGGTTTTTCTGGCCCCCCAAAATTCATATTTTGAAATCCTAACCCCCAATGAGATGACACTTGGAGGTAGGGCTTTCAGGAGGTAATCAGGTCATGAGAGTGGGGCCTTCATGATGAGATTAATGTCCTTATGACAAGAAACACCAGGCCAGGCATGGTGGCTCATGTCTGTAATCCCAGTACTTTGGGAGGCCAAGGCAGGCAGATCACTTGAGCCCGGGAGTTCAAGACCAGCCCAGGCAACATGGTGAAATCCCGTCAGTACAAACAATTTTAAAATTAGCCAGGCTTGATGGCAGACACCCATAGTCCCTGATACTCAGGAGACTGAGTGGGAGGATCACTTGAGCCCAGGAGGTTGAGGCTGCAGTGAGCTGTGTTTGCACCACTGCACTCCAGCCTGAGCAACACAGCAAGATCCTGTCTCCAAAACGTAAAAGAGAAGAAACACCAGAGAGCTTGCTTCCCCTCTCTCTGCTTTCTGCCATGTGAAGCTACATCAAGAAGACAGTTGTCTGCACACCAAGAAGAGAGCCCTCACCAGACATCGGATCTGCTGGCACCTCGTTCTTGGCCTTCCCAGCCTCCAGAACTGTAAGAAATACATGCTTGCCTAGGCCACTCAGCTTATGGAATTAATTCTGCAGCTCAAGCTGCTGAAGACAACATCTCTCTCAGAAATGGGTGTAAATTACTATCACATAAATGGAAAGCACAAGAACCTTATGTATATTCACAACCTCTGACCCAGCCAGGCCACCTCAAGGAAAATAGCTCCCAAAATAATTGGAGAGAAGTAGAAAAGTTTCTGTATTTACTCCCAATTTTGTATAAAATGAAGAAAAATTTGGGAAAAAAAACCTAAAATGTTTACCAAGAAAATGGTTAAATTATGGACCATCCATTTGATGGAATATTAGGTTGCCATTTAAAAATCATGGCTTTGGGCAGTCTGCGGGGCTCATACCTGTAATCCCAGCACTACGGGAAGCCAAAGCAGGCAGATTGCTTGAGCTCAGGAGTTCAAGACCAGCCTGTACAATAGAGTAATAGTGAAACCCTGTCTACAAAAAATACATGAGCCTGTAGTTCCAGGAGGATACATTGCTTTGGGAGGCTGAGGTGGGAGGATTGCTTGAGCCCAGGAGGTCAAGGCTGCAGTAAGCAGTGTTTGTACCACTGCATTCCAGCCTGGGCAACAGAGCAAGACACTGTCTCAAAAAAAATAAAAAATAAAACTCCACAGTTTTGACATAAGAAAATGCTCACAACTAATGTAAATTTAAAAAATAATGGTATGTATAATATAGGATTTGAGATAAATTTAGGAGAAACTGTTAGATTTCAAATATCTTTCTCTTCAAGAATGTGTTACATTTTCTCTTATTTGGAATATCTCTTATATTTCTCAATGGAATTTTATAGTTTTCTTGAAAAAGACCTAAAAATTTTATATTAACTGTGTTTCTAGGATTACTTATTTTTCTATTGCAAATGGAAATGCTTTTCATTATATTTTTAAGATGTTATTGACTTCTTTTTGGTGGGGGGAGAAGAAGTCTCGCTCTGTTGCCCAGGTTGGCGTGCAATGGCACAATCTCGGCTCACTGCAACCTCTTCCTCCCAGGTTCAAGAGATTCTCCTGCCTCCCAAGTAGCTGGGATTACAGGCACCTGCCAGCACGTCCTGCTAATTTTTGTGTTTTTAGTAGAGACAGGGTTTCACCATGTTGGGCAGGCTGGTCTCGAACTCCTGACCTCAGGTGATCCACCTGCCTCGGCCTCCCAAAATGCTGGGATTACAGGAGTGCGTCACCATGCCCAGCTGGTGTTACTGATTTTTAAACAGCCTTCCTCTTACAGTTTCTAGAATTCTTTCTATTCTTCTACTGTATTTGATATGGTACTAGACATCAGTTTAACAGGCATGAGGAAGAAATAAAAGACATAGGAATTCCAGGAAATAGTGTTTCATTAATAAAAATGTGAAATTTGTAATAATAATAGCATATAAAACCACATGTGTTATAAATGCATTTTTTAAAGTATAATTATCAATCTATCTATCTACAGAGAAATAAGCCTGGAAGGAAATACCCCAAAATACTAATTGTATACTAGTGACTCTCAGTTCTATCAGACCTTCTTTTTACAGAGTATTTTATAATGCCATTAATCTCCTTGAAATGAAAGTCACTGATGTTTTGCCTAAACTAGTGACTTTTAAAAAATCAATATATGCCCTAGCTTACTGTAAATAATAAATAAAAGGAAAGTAGTTTATAATGTTTTGAAAAAATTATATTTAAGAATATAAGCTCATACAGCACAATTACACTAGAAAATCCCAGTGCCCCACAAATTCCCAAAACAATCCCAAGGCAAGGCACTGTCACCTTTGAGTATCATTGTGTTTAGAAAAGGAGGTCCAGGGAGTGAGATTCTTATTTTTTTGTTTGCTTTTCTATAGAGTATTTTTTCTCCTTTAAATGAATGCATACTGCTTTGATATTCAAAAATCTAGTGTTGGGGTAGATGTCTCAGGACTGTGATGTGTTCAATACAAGGGAGGAGAAAGTCCCAAGGAAGACAGCTTACCTCGAATGAGTACGCTTTCCCAATTCCATCGCCTGCTCCAGTGATCACTGTGAAAAGCAGGAATGTTTTTAAATGACAGAATTCATCTTTAAACTTCTCTTTCTCACTGGCTACGTTTTCTCGCAAGCCTAGTCTCCAGGACAGTCAGTGCTCCAAAGGCGCATCCCTTTGCTCTCCAGCCCACGCCCTTGAAGCCCCTCGCTAAGCATTCAGGTGAAAGGGTTGGTTGGTTGGTTGGTTGGTTGGTCGGTTGGTTGGTTGGCTGGCTGGTTGGTTGGTTGGTTTTTTGGAGGGATTGGCGAGACTCTGGAAAACATGTTCCAAGATGAAACAAAGAGCCGCAGCCAGGGAACATTTCCTACAGGCCCCATGAGGATGCAGATGCTGTGAGCCTTTGCCCCGCAAGGGCAGGCAGTGTTCCCCATTATCTCTCTGCCCAGGCACTCAACTGTCATTGTAAGGACATTTCAAGGTTCCTTCTAAAAGTAGAGCTGTGGCCCCTTCTCACCCACACCACACAGCAGCAATTAAAGGCCTATGGAAGGTAGGGAATTTAGCAAAGAGGAAAATACAAAAAAGCAAAAAGAAAATGCAGTGAAATGAAGAAACCTGAAGAATTTATACTCAACAGAACTATCTGTTAATATACAACCATCAAATAGGCCTTCTAGTCCTTTTATATCAACATTACAGACAAATTTAATGATTGAGCTCTGGGATACGCCTCATTCGTGAGAACATCACAATTTCAAAATTCACTACAATTCGGCATATCGTGAAACTTACAATGTATCCTTGCAACAACAATTAAACGGCTTGCTTTCAAAAAGTGTGAACAAAAGATACATTTAGCTCACTTGAGAGTGAGTGCAGGCCAAGCTCTACAAGCTTCAAGGACCACACTGACAGAAGCACTCTGACTTTAATCATTACTAATGATGTGTCTGTTCATTTTGGAACTTCTAGGAGGCTCCATGCACACCGTCTGCAGCTCCGGGTGCAGGAACTGTGCTCAGGGCCATCTTGGGCCTTACCTTCCCCTCCCTGTGGGAAATCTTTGGGTTTTTTGTTTTTTGTTTTTTGTTTTTTTTTTTGAGACAGAGTCTTGCTCTGTTGCCCAGGCTAGAGTGCAGTGGCCAGATCGCAGCTCACTGCAAGCTCTGCCTCCCGGGTTTGCGCCATTCTCCTGCCTCAGCCTCCCAAGTAGCTGGGACTACAGGTGCCGCCACCTCGCCCGGCTAGTTTTTTGTATTTTTTTAGTAGAGACGGGGTTTCACTGTGTTAGCCAGGATGGTCTCGATCTCCTGACCTCGTGATCCGCCCGTCTCGGCCTCCCAAAGTGCTGGGATTACAGGCGTGAGCCACCGCGCCTGGCCCCTGTGGGGAATCTTCACTTCACCCAATACAGGGCCTGCACGACAGGCAAGATGATACCATCAATGATAACAACGGCTGACGGTCACACACTTACTTCTTGCCATGTACTGCTTCTAGTGTTTTAGATGCATCATCCCATTTAATGTTCAACACAAACCTAAAATGCAGGGACCATCATTATCCTTAGTTTGTAAATGAGGAAGCCAAGGGTTCGTAAATGTGTTCGTAAATGATGACACAAGGATTTGAACCCAGGCTGTCTGACTTTGGGGCCCCAAGTCTATGAATAGACACCAAGAAAAGAATTAGGAAATCCAGCACAGAGTTCAGGGTACTCTCTCTGAGGAATTAAAAATTTAGCCTCTAGTATTTGGGTTTCCTTTTTGTCCCCTACTTGAAATATATTATCTCCCTGATCCCTGCCTCCGCCCAAACATATTTTACTCCTGCTAGAGGTAACTCACTCCATCTTGACTCATAAAAACAGGTTAAGATCATGTTTTTACTTTGAGTCACCAAATGCTCTAAGTCTCTGGACCCATTTGAACTTCTTTTAGAATGTGGGTTCTTAGAAGGGCTTTCCCTACACAAACGATAGCAGCTATGCAGAGTGCTACGTCCACCCACACATGGGCATCTGAATCTGTGTGGAGTGGGGTATTTAAATCCAGAACACACAGGTCAAGCTGCTCAGCAAGTTCACTACAGACAGCATAATGCCCCAAGAAGACACACACACACACACACAATGTAAGAAGCAGCAGTCAAAAATCCATTCGTCATCCCAAACAATTTCTCACATGGTAATTTTTTAAATTTCCATTGCTAAGTTTTTAAGGTTGCCAGGTTTAGCAAATAAGGATACAGAATACCCACTTAAATTTGAAATTCAGGTAAATTATGAATGGTTTAATATATGTCCTATGCAATATGTGAGTTACAAAATACTAAAAAAGTGTTCCTTTTTTCTGAAATTTAAATTTAACTGGGTGTCCTGTATTTTATCTGGCAGCCCTATAAGGATATCAGATCTTTCCTATTTCACCTGGATAATATCTCTAACGTCACTTAATCATTTTTGTCATTGGATTCTTTTTTTATTTTTATTTTTTGGTGTCCAAATTTGAAATATAAGCCCCTGCAAAGACCTTAGCATTTTATTCAAGGAGATGCTGAAGCCCTGGCCTCCTGCTCTTCACCTTAACCTCAGTCATAGGGCTGAAGTTCTGCATGGGCGTTCCAGTAGATAAATCCCATGGGGAGGCAGCATTTAACTGACACCAGCCAGATTCCCTTCCAAACCATCCTGAAAACATGGCTCCACAGAGATATGTGTTGCCTTGATTTTGTAATACCTTATTTCTTAAAAACACTTGGATCCTTTCTTTAATACAGTGAATTAAAATTATTTATATTCCAAAATTTGGAAACACCTTCTAGTAAAATGAAAACACCCGGGCTTTTTGTAAATCTGGAGATGAGGATGTGGAAATTTCTGCATTATTTATTATTTGTATCAGCAGGAAACTCCCAAAAGAAGAAAACTCATCTAATGGGGTCGGGAGGACAAGTGCTTAGCAAGGGCTGGGTAGCCTTCTTCCCTAGTGTTCCCTTAATGCCCTATGGCTTGTGTTGCAGACCATTCTAATTTCACTCACACTTTCTAATCCCTCCAATTAAAATTACCCAAAGGAATTACTTCTTTGCTCTCAAAGAGAAAAGATGCAATATCCCTTTTGAGACATAAATAATAATAAGCAGGGGCTGGGTGCGGTGGCTCACGTCTGTCACCCCAGCAGTTTGGGAGTCCAAGGCGGGTGAATCACGAGGTCAAAAGTTTGAGACAAGCCTTGTCAACAGGGTGAAACCCTATCTCTACTAAAAATACAAAATGTTGGTCGGGTGCGGTGGCTCACGCCTGTAATCTCAGCACTTTGAGAGGCCAAAGTGAGCGAATCATGAGGTCAGGAGTTTGAGACCAGCCTGGCCAACATGGCAGAACCCTGTCTCGACTAAAAATACAAAAATTAGCCGGCTGTGGTAGGCTTATAATATAATCCCAGCTACTTGGGAGGCTGAGGCAGGAGAATTGCTTACACCTGGGAAGTGGAGGTTGCAGTGAGCCAAGATCGTGCCACTGCACTCCAGCCCAGGCGACAGAGCGAGACTCTGTCTCAAAAATAATAATAATAGTAATAAGCAGGAAGAATAGCAGCAAAAAAAAACACGAGATAGAACGCTCTTACCTGCCCACTGTCCCATTGACCGCAAGAAAGGCTTTGGCAAAACTTTCCAGTAATTCAGTAAAATACATCTGGAGAATCTCATGCACTTCACCAGGCAGGCCAGGCACACCAGCAGCCCTGTGAGGATGAAGAACTGTTCCAGAGCGTCCCCCATGGCTGCACGGAACAGACTGTTTCAGCCCTGGCCGTGGCCCTCTGTGCGTGCCTCCTGGGACCGCGCTGCTCTGGAGACCTCCCGATCTTCTTCCAGGAGTCACTGGGTGTGTTCCATCAAGTCAGGGGCATCTAGATTAAAGTAACTTCTTTACAGAATCCACTGATTCCCAGGCCTTTGAATGAGGCTTTTGTGATGGAGGAGTCACTGGGTGTGTTCCATCAAGTCAGGAGCATCTAGATTAAAGTAACTTCTTTACAGAATCCTCTGATTCACAGGCCTTTGAATGAGGCTTTTGTTACTGTGGAGGAGCTGGTGAAAAAGTAGAAGGTGGAGATGAAGGGGAAAAAAACAAAGCCTGGACAGATATAAAATGGCAGCCCATGGTTCTCTCACTGAATTTGGAAACTTAAAAAGGATGCAGAATCCCAGGCCTTCATTCCTGTATTTAGCACTGTGTACTGGCTGCCCACCAGGTGGGGTCCCCTCTTGAAGGCGTTAGGAAGATAATAGTGACCACATAGGGTCACTATTGGGAGTGGTTGGGAGCTTAGATTCTGGTAGCGGCGACAGATGATGAGCAGATAAATAAGATAACATCAGGCTGGGTAGTGGCTCACGCCCGTAATCCCAACATTTTGGGAAGCCGAGGCAGATGGGTCACATGAAGTCAAGAGTTTGAGACCAGCCTGGCCGACATGGTGAAACCTCATCTCTACTTAAAATACAAAAATTAGCCAGGCCTGCTGGTGTGCACCTGTAATCCCAGCTACTTGGGAGGCTAAGGCAGGAGAATCACTTGAACATGGGAAGCAGAGGTTGCAGTGAGCCAAGATCACACCATTGCACTCCAGCCTGGGTGACAGAGCGAGATTCTGTCTCAAAAAAAAAAAAAGTGTATGTGCTATGAAAAAGCGCTATTGAACCACATGTTTGAGTAGCTACTCAGGGAATGCTTCAGAGAGGGTGTTCAGGAAGGAATTCTGTGAAAAGGTGGCATTTTTAGTTGAAATTTGAATGAAAGGAACCAGCTCTGCAAAGATGAATACTCCCTCCGGGCTAATGGAACAGCTAGTACAATGCCCGAAGTGAGAAAAATCCGTGTATTTGAGGAATAAGAACTAGGACAGGCCGGGCGTGGTTGCTCACGCCTGTAATCCCAGCACTTTGGGAGGCTGAGGCAGGCAGATCATGAGGTCAGAAGATTGAGACCATCCTGGCCAATATGGTTAAACCCCATCTCTACTGAAAATACAATAATTAGCTGTGTGTGGTGGAGCAAGCCTGTAATCTTAGCTACTCAGGAGGCTGAGGCAGGAGAATCACTTGAACCCGGGAGGTGGAGCTTGCGATCACGCCGGAGGGACTGGCCACAGAGAGCAAGGGAGGAAAAGGCCAGGGCAGGAGGGAGGAGCCACGCCCTACAGGTGAGTGTGGACTTTCAGAGCAACCAGAGGCCGTTGCACAGATTTAGGAAATAGAGTTCTATACTCTGAATTATGCTTTTAAAAGGCCACTGGATGCTGAGGGAAGATGTCCTTTGGGGGTGGGATGGAGCGTGGGTGTGACAAGTAAAGCAAGGGCAGCCAGGACGCTGAAGTCATCCATGCAGAGGCCATAGAATCAGTCCTTGGCCTTCTCTCATTTCTGCCTGTGCTCATTCTCGGCTCACTCTGTGCTGCAATCAACAGCCTTGCGCTGACCCTAGAAGCAGAATTTCTGGCCAGAACATAGATTCATACGTCTGTATGCTAGATGTCGTCAGATTTGCCTTCATTTTGCGTTCACACCAACAACAAGTGAGCATGTTCGTTTTCCTGCTGCCTTAGCAGTAAAGTATGTTGTCAAGCTTTGGGACGTTTGCCACCCAGTAGGTAAGAAGTAGCATTCAATGTTGTTTTAAGTTTAAATTACCTTATTAGCCAGGTTGGAGACATTTTCATAAGCCTAAGGGCTATTTTCACTGTTTTCTTTGTGAATTTTCTCTCTCCTGCCCGTTTTTCTATGTGGTTTTTGGTCTTTCCCTTCTCTGTATTTAGAGATGGTTTCAGAACTCTGATTAGACAGAAATCCGACCTGCTCCCTCTGTCCTTCATGTTCGTTGATTATCTCTTCAGATGTGTCTGATCATTGTTAGATCAGCCCATTGTGGTTTTTACTTTAATGACCTTAACTTCATTTCTAAAAGTTCCTTTTGTACAAAACTGAGGTTTTTCTTCTCATGGTTTTCTGTTCCATGCAGATATTTTTAATTTTGACTTTCCTTACCTCAGCATGATTGTCCTGTGATCTGGCTTTAACAATTCCATTGCCTACATCAGCCTTTCTGTTGCTGTCTCCTCTCTCTGGTAGGTCTCACTCATGGTGTCCTGTTTCCTTGTGTGCTTGATAATTTTCACCTGTGCACATCCCATTGTGCTTGGAAATTTCTCTGTGAGGTTTTCTGATGAAGCCGTATTCCTCCGCAGAGGAGGTGATTTTGCTTCTACCAGACACCTACAGGAACTTCCAATTTGGTAAATTAAATTCATGGCTAAATTCATAGTTTTCTAAACTATGCAGGTGAAGTGAATTTGGTCTGACATGACAACCCACCCTGGCCTGTGTCGATAAACCCATAGGACGGTTCTCTGGCCATCTCCACCCACCACCACCTCCTCTGCTCAATGCCAAGGCGCATTTCCTTGCAGTCCGGGAGCATGTTTCTTCTGGACCACGCTTACCCTGAGGACGTAGAAACCTTTTGGGACCCCGGCATTATGGAATGTTCATCTATTAGACTCTTCCTGACCTTCATTTCTGTCCCATACCATCACCACCAAAGCTCCCCATCACCCCATCCAGCAAATGCAGGGCTAATGTGGCTTCAGTGATCAATTTACCTCTCTGTGTTGCTGCTTTCTCTTATACTGAAATTTTTGACTATCTTAATAGGTTTTTGCTTTTAATAAGCTCTTTGAGAATATCTCTTCTTCTACCCACAAAAACATGGGTGAATCACATTTTGTTGAGCAAAAGAAGTCACGGAAAAGTACTGCATTAGTTATCTATTCTATATAACAAATTAACCCAAAACGTAGTCGCCTAAACAATGCCATTTATTATCTCATGATTTCTGTGGGTCAGGAATCCCATGGATCAGCATGGGATCTGCCGGGTCCTCTGGCTCAAGGTCTTTCACAGGTGGCAATAAAGTCCAGCCAGGGGGCCGTCACCTCCAGGCTCACCTGGGGAGACAGCAGCCCAGTCATTTGTTTGTTGCAGGATTCGGTTGCTCCTCCTTTATTCCTTGCTGTGTGGGCCTCGTCAGAGGGCAGCTCCCAAGGGCAGCTTTGCTTCATCAGATCTAGCCAGTAGGAAGAACCAGAGAAACAGAGAGAGAAGGCAGAAGCCACACTCTTGTCATCTGATCTCGGAAGGGCCATTCCATCACCTTAGCTGTATTCTGTGCATTAGAAGCAAGTTCCGCCGGGCGCGGTGGCTCAAGCCTGTAATCCCAGCACTTTGGGAGGCCGAGACGGGCGGATCACGAGGTCAGGAGATCGAGACCATCCTGGCTAACACTGTGAAACCCCGTCTCTACTAAAAAATATACAAAAAACTAGCCGGGCGAGGTGGCGGGCGCCTGTAGTCCCAGCTACTCGGGAGGCTGAGGCAGGAGAATGGCGTAAACCCGGGAGGCGGAGCTTGCAGTGAGCTGAGATCCGGCCACTGCACTCCAGCCCGGGCGACAGAGCAAGACTCCGTCTCAAAAAAAAAAAAAGAAGAAAGTTCCTAGATCCACTCCATATTCAAAGGGAAAATCTCACACAAGGGAGTGAACGTAGGGGGCAGAGGGATCCTTGAGGTCCATTCTAGAAACTGTCTTCTATAGGTACCTAGTATAGGATGTTATTTATAGGAAGTTAAAGAACAGGCAAACACAATCTTCAGTAAAATAAAATCAGAACATTGGTTGCCTGGTAGAGGTGAAGGGGTTAGCTGGTAGGGTCATAGGGAACTTTTCTGGTTGATTAAGATATTCTATATTTTGATAAGCAATGTGTTCAGAAGGGCCTGCCTTAATCAAAACTCACTGTACTGTACACTTTTAAGCTCTGTGCAATTTACTGCATGTAGATTATCTTGAAACTTCAAACAAATTTTATCCTGCAGTTATTCTTTGGATGGTGGACAATTTAGACTTCTGTTACCAGAATCGTAAGCAGCAATTCATTTGTGTGCTTCGTCACAGACCAAGATTTCCCCACTTTTACTTTTCAGCATCAAAAACTGTATCAAACCCCATGTAATAGATTGAGAAATTACATACCAATATCTGACGGTGAATTCAGCAAAGCTTTTAAGTAAATGTGTATTTTTCTATTTACAAGATGCTATGACTTGTGTCCCTCAACCCCTGGCCTCAGCCAAAATTCATACATTGAAGGCTTAACCCCCAATGTGATGATATTTGGAGATGGAGCCTTTGGGGGGTGATGAGATCATGAGGTGGGGCCTTCATGGTAAGACTGATGCCCTTAAATGAAGAGACACAGGCTGGGTGTGGTGGCTCATACCTGTAATCCCACACTTTGGGAGGCTGAGGTGGGCAGATCACCTGAGGTCAGGAGTTCTAAACGAGCCTGGCCAGCATGGTGAAACCCTGTCTCTACTAAAAACACAAAAATTAGCCGGGCGTGGTGGCACCTGCCTGTAACCCCAGCTACTCGGGAGGCTGAGGCATGAGAATTGCTTGAACCCAGGAGGCAGAGGTTGCAGTCAGCCGAGATCACACCACTGCACTCCCAGCATGGGCGATGGAATGAGACTCCATCTCAAAAAACAAAAAAAAGAAGAGACACAGAGGTCTCCCTGTCTCTGTCTCCACCACATGAGGGCACAGCAAGCAGACCGCTGTCTAAAGCCGGGAGGAGAGCCCTCGAGGGCACAGCAAGCAGACCGCTGTCTATCCGCCGGGAGGAGAGCCCTCACCAGGAACCCAGTGGGCCACCACCTTGATCTTGGACTTCTCAGCCTCCAGAACTGTGAGAAAAAATTCTGCCATTTAAGCCACTCAGTCTGTGGTATTTTGCTATAGCAGCCCGAGCGGACACAGAGTACATGGAACATTTAAAAATTAAACTCTTCAGTGTGGAGACACGTTATTTCCCCAGCATATATTTGCTGCTGTTCTCTGCTCCACTTGAGAAATGCGACGGAATGACTGATGCTATTATAGCAGCAACATCAATGCCAATGTAAAACTTCTAAATACATGATCTTCAAAACTCAATAGTTACCCAAAAAAATTTTCTTACCATACATCTAGCAACTCTGCACAGTTGCTAGGCAGAGAAAAGCAGTTGAGAACTGGGTCTCCGAAACAGGGATCATAAACTCAGATGCTTGCAGTGGTGGAAGGCAAGTGATATAAGCCCATGAAACAGGGCAGGGAGCTTGTGTTGTACTTTTTTTTTTCCTTTTGAGACACAGTCTTACTCTGTCACCCAGGCTGGAGTGCAATGGCGCAATCTCAGCTCACTGCAACTTCTGCCTCCCGGGTTCAAGCAATTCTCCTGCCTCAGCCTCCCGAGTAGCTGGGATTACAGGCGCCCGCCACCACGCCTGGCTAATTTTTGTATGTTTAGTAGAGACAGGGTTTCACCTTGTTGGCCAGGCTGGTCTCAAACTCCTGACCTCATGATCTGCCCACCTCAGCCTCCCAAAGTGCTGGGATTACAGGCGTGAGCCACGGCGCCTGGCCTTATGCTGCTCTTTCCCCCGCAGACACAGAGCAGGTATAATGGTCACTTCCACAGACAAATGCACTCTCTTTCATTGTCTTTGAAATCTTGTCTCTCTTGATTTAGCTTTTGTTTTCTTGCTTTCCTCTCAACTCTACTTTAGCAAATGACGCTACAAACACCCTGAAGGACAGAGACCGACCCTGAGCCTCCGCTCGCGGGACGTAGAGAACAGGGAACGTGGAGAACGTGATGACACCGAAACTGTCCACTCCACGCAGCTCCAGCTGTCCTGTGGAACTGTGGCCTCGCTGGCACATTGTGATTTTTTTTTTAAGCGATGAAAAATCCAGTTTCTAATATGACATTTCTCCATTTTTATAAAAAGTGTTATGAAAATAACAACTGGAATATAAAGCAACAAACTCCAAAACCATGTTCACCCTGCACAGACAAAATAAAACACATCTGCAGCACTCCAGGAGCCCGTGGATGAAAGGTCTGAAGCTTCAGATTAAGGAGGTGAATTAACATAGTTAAGTGCAGTGTGCATGTACTGGGCGGGGCAGTGGGGCTGGGATTGAAGGGGTGCGGAGATGGTGAACAGAACTCAATAACCAAGTTCCCTGAGTACCCTCTCCACAACACTACAGGAAAGGTAGGAGGAGCAGAGGCAAGAACAAATATGGAAAAGCTGGTAGCACTGAGAAAACACATAAAGTCAGAAAACCTAGCTGGATATGGGTCCAAACAGGGCCTTAGATGCAGGATATCAGGGAGCAACTCAAAGGTCAAAGAACGTCTTGAAGTAAAAGACATGAGCAGAAAATTGGCCGGGCGCGGTGGTTCATGCCTGTAATCCCAGCACTTTGGGAGGCCGAGGCAGGTGAATCACGAGGTCAGGAGTTCAAGACCAGCCTAGCCAACATGGTGAAACCCCATCTCTAATAAAAATACAAAAGATTAGCCGGGCGTGGTGGCAGGCACCTGTAATCCCAGCTACTTGGGAGGCTGAGGCAGGAGAATTGCTTGAACCCGGCAGGCAGAGGTTGCAGTGAGCTGAGATAGCACCACTGTACTCCAGCCTGGGCAACACAGTGAGACCCCATCTCAAAAAAAAAAAAAAGATATGGACAGAAAACTAAATTAAATGAAGAAATACAACTAGTATGCAAATGTGTGGAATGTTTAACCTCATACGTTATTAGAAATGTCAATTGAATGAGTAAAATACCACATACACATAAACTAGTAAATAGAGCATCAGGCTCACATGCAGTGCTCGTGAGGATGCAGTGGAACTGAGACTGTCCTCTGCGCCTGCGTGGTGGAGATGAAACAGCAGAGGCTTTCTGAAATACACTCCACACACAGCAGGCCAGTGCTTGCCTGGGGCCGGGTGAGGGCATGGGGAAGGGGAATGTTTTGCGGGTCGTGGAAATGTTCTAAAACCGTATTGGGGTGATGGTTGCACAGCTCCATAAATTAACCCCCAAGTCATTAAACTGTACACTTACAATTGTTGGACTTTAAGATATTTAAATAATACCTCGGTCAAGCTGTTTTTTAAAACTGGCAGAGCTAGGATGTGGCCCCAGGCCATCTGATTCCGGAGGCTGCCATCACACAACTACTGCCCACCTGTGCCATCACAACAGGAGAATAATGGCACCTTTGGAAAAGCCCAGCCACCCCGATGTCAGCAGCTTCCTTGGTTGGTTTCCTAGGTAAAATGCACAAGGATTGGATGATCTTATTCAACTACCAACATGACCCCATCCACCCTCCTCTTCAAGCCAGTACAAAGTTTGAGATGAAAATGCAACAACAACTCGGTCTAGAAGAATTGTTCCAAACTAAAGGTCCCAAATCACTACAGAGTTCCTGAAAACAAGAATGGCCATCCTCAAGTCATTTTCAGTATCCCCCAAAAGTCAAGTTTTCAGAAGACTTTTGTATCCCAAAGCTATAAGGATTAAGACAGTCATCACCTCTCCGTGCTTTCGACTAGAATTAACCCCAGTCGGCTGGTTAGTAACATCGGCTGTCTCATGTCAACCAAAAATTCTAATTGGGAATCACACAGTTTTGACAAATACAAAATATAGATTGTGCACAAGTACGATTTCATGTTTTGAGAGTTTTTTCAAAGCATCGGACTGAGGGAGCACTAACCAGGGGGTGCTGGGGTTGAAAGAGTGGGAACCCCCGGGAGGAGAGTGCTAAGGGATTGGTTCCTATTTTTGGGTCTCCCAGAACGGGTGCTCAGTACATGGTCGTTGTCATTAGCAGTATTGCTATTGCAGATGTGATCACATTTAACAAAACCTGGAGGATCAATCGTTTCTATGACGGTGAGCGGCTAGCAATGGCAGAAAGGGTGTGCAGTCTCAGCCCATCAATAAAAAGAGCGCTTCTGCCAGCTGATCAAGAACACCCTGGGAGTCTAGAAGACGGGGTAAATGCTTGCTTCTTGCTCCCATCCAGCTACCTTTCAGGGCCTGGCTGGCCTCCGTTCAGCTCGCCATTGCTGGCTGTCCCTAACCTACGAAGTCCCCATTCGTAAACAACCTACACACAAACCCAACTCCATCTTGCCAATATGCAGGCTCTGTCACACCAGGGGTGAGCATGTGGATGGACAAAGAAGAAGAGATCAGGGAACCACACCCTGTCAAATAAACTCGCATGAATGTTCCAAGTTTAGTTTACTTAGGAAGAGAGAACTTCACCTTCATTTACATTTTATGTCAAGAGAAATTAATTGAAGAAAAACAAGAACATTGTGAGGCTTGCCCTTTGATTATATGGTCTATTCATTCATTCAACAAGGATGTTTCCGTAGCCACGTGTGCTGGGCCTTGTTCTACTCAATTTAGAGCTTTTAGAGCCTGCTTTATGGGCATAAATTCCTCTTTAGGAATCACAGTGTCTTTCTGTGCCAGAATCAGTTAAAAGTCAAATAGCAACAAGCTTTTTTGTAGCAAGTGCTTACTAATGTTTCTCTCTATTCTTTTCAGGGTAATTTATTCTTATCTATATTGAAAATGTTTATTAAACTAAGGTTCACCACACAAAATAAGCTACATAGTTTACTCGAGAAAGATAACCAGAGGAAAAGAAAGAGGTTTTGGAGCTGCCAGAGCTGTGTTACCCAAATCACTAACCACTGGCCACATGTGGTTAAATTTTAATTTGATTTCATTTAATTTAAAATTCAGCTCTTCAGTTGCACTAGCCACTCCAGGTGGTCAATGACTACATGTGTTGAACAGCACAGATTTAAACACATCCCTCAGTGCAGAAAGCTTTACTGAACAGTGCCAATCAGAGCTTTGTGAGCCATTTTGCTTCCAAATGCATACAGTTACCAGAGCTTATAAACCTCATTACTAAAACTAAAATATATAAGAGGAATATTTATGTTTAAAACATGGTTTCTAGGACTTTACTGATATCACTGAGTTAATGAACAGGGTTTTCTCAGATCCTGGGGTGGAGGGAGAGATGAATATGACTGTGTTTCTTATGTAACTCTTTGTCTGCTCTTCTATATGAGGGCATGACAGATACAGCAGTATTCCTAAGTGTAGTAGTCTGTTCTCATGCTACTGATAAAGACATACCCGAGACTGGGTAACTTATAAAGGAAAGAGGCTTAACGGCTGGGGAGGCCTCGCAATCATGGCAGAAGGTGAAGGAGGAGCAAAGTCACGTCTGACATGGTGGCAGGCAAGAGAGCATGTGTGGGGGAACTCCGCTTTATTAAACCATCACATCTTGTGGGACTTACTCACTATCATGTGAACAGCACAAGAAAGACCCACTGCCATGATCCAGTTACTTCCCACCAGGTCCTTCCCATGACACATGGGAATTATGGGAGCTACAATTCAAGATGAGATTTGGGTGGGGACACAGCCAGACCATATCACTAAATATGCATAATGAAGTCAGTTAGGCTTCATATCATGCCTATAAAACACTCTATTCTTTTTCATGCACTTTCTTTTCAGTACTTTGAATGTTATTCCGCTGCCTTCTGGACTCCACTGCTTCTGATGAGAAGTCAGCTGTTAGGCAGGGCACTGTGGCTCACGCCTGTAATCCCAGCACTTTGGGAGGCCGAGGCAGGTGGATCATGAGGTCAGGAGATCAAGACCATCCTGGCTAACACAGTGAAACCCCATCTCTACTAAAAATACAAAAAATTAGCCTGGCGTGGTGGTGGGCGCCTGTAGTCCCAGCTACTTGGGAGGCTGAGGCAGGAGAATGGCATGAACCCGGGAGGTGGAGCTTGCAGTGAGCCAAGATCACACCACTGCACTCCAGCCTGGGCTACAGAGCAAGACTCCATCTCAAAAAAATTTTTTTAAAAAGTCAGCTGTTAATCTTATTGGGGTTCCTTTGTAAGGGATGAGTAGTTTCTCTCTTGCTGCTCCCAAGATTTTCTCTGTGTATTTGACTTTCAGTATTTTTACATCAATGTCTGGATGTGGATCTCTTTGCATTTGTCTGTGGAGTTTGTTGAGTTTCTTGGATGTGTGGATTCATGTTTTTCATCAGATTTAGGAAGTTTTTACCCATTATTCAATTTTTTTAATTCTTTTCTCATTTTCTTCTCCTTCTGCCCCCTCCAATTATGCAAATGTTGATGTGCTTTCTTTTCATTTTTCTTCATTCTATTTTCTCTGATCTTTAAATTGAATAATCTCTATTGATCTCTCTTCAAATTCACAGATTCTTTCTTCTGTAGGTCCAAATTTACTGTTAAGCCCCCAAATAAATGCTTGATTTTGGTTTTGTACTTTTCAACTCCAGAATATCTACTTGGTTCTTTTTTTATTACTTTCACTTTTTGATTTCCCTATTTGATGAAACATTGTCTTCATACTTTCCTTCACTTACTTAATCATTTGTACTTTGGTTCTTTGAACTTATTTATAACGAAATTTTGTCTGTTAAATACACCTGGTCCCTCTTAGAAGCTGTTTCTGTCGTCTGCTTTTATGGGTCACACTTTCATGTTTCTCTGAATGTCTTATACTTTTTTGTTGAACCTGGACATTTTAGGTAATATATTGCAGGAACTCTGGATACTGTTTCCCCTCCCTTCTCCCTGGAGCTTGGTTTGGTTGTTTCGTTTATTTTGTGACTTGGCTACACACTTGGTAAAGTCCGTTTTCCCCTTTGGTGTCACTACTTGGAGGGTGAGGCTTGAGTTGCACACTGTCTCCCTGCAGTGACACTGGGTTTAAGGGGTTCTCTTTGACTGCCTCTTTCCCTGATTTCTATCTTCAGCTGTCTGCTTGATTTGGTATTACCCAGGTCCATCAGGCCCCAATTACCAGTTGATTGCTCTGTTGTTTTTGATAGTGCTCTGGGGCATAAATTGCCCAGCAGTCTGATCCAATTCAATTCTGGTAGGGGTAGTTATTGAGGCCAGACTTGGAGGTCTGTTGACTCCATGAGAGCTCTTCTTTGCTGTCGCTTTCCCCGTTCCCCCTGGAGAACCAGCTGGACTATGATTTAGCTTGTTGCTCTTAATTAAGAGAGGCATCATCATCAAGAGTCTCTTAGGCACGCATTTTCCCCACGTTCTGCTTCAAGTAATGTTCCTTTAAGGAGTGCCCTGGAGCTCCTTTTCTTACGGACTTTGTGTTAATTTGGGCAAGTGCAATGTTTAAGGGCACACAGCCCCCACAGGACCACCCTCACTTCTGATACTAGCTGCAAGTTTGAGGAGTTCTCAAAACCAACCTCAGTTTTGATCATTTGATAGGACTCATAGACCTCACAGAAAGCTGTTATACTTGTGGTTACAGTTTATTATAAGGAAAGAATACAGATTAAAATGGGCCAAGATGGCCGGGCGCAGTGGCTCAAGCCTGTAATCCCAGCACTTTGGGAAGCCGAGACGGGTGGATCACGAGGTCAGGAGATCGAGACCATCCTGGCTAACACAGTGAAACCCTGTCTCTACTAAAAAATACAAAAAACTAGCCGGGCGAGGTGGCAGCGCCTGTAGTCCCAGCTACTCGGGAGGCTGAGGCAGGAGAATGGCGTAAACCCGGGAGGCGGAGCTTGCAGTGAGCTGAGATCCAGCCACTGCACTCCAGCCTGGGCAACAGAGCGAGACAGGGCCAAGAAAAGCACTGGATTGGACGGTGCATGGGGAAGTGCCAAATGTAGAGCTTCCATTGTCTTCTCTCATAGAATCAACACACATCATTACCTTTCCAGCAACGGTGTGTGACAGCACGCATAGAGTATTGCCAACCCGGGAAACTCAATCAAGACTCAGTGTTCAGAGTTTTTACTGGGACTTCATTACATAAACATCACTGATTGCCCACATGGCTGATCTCTGCGTCCAGACTCTGCAGGTATCACCGAAAGCCTTCACCCTACACCACACTCTTGGTCTTTCTGGTGTGGCCAGTCCCCATCTGCAATCACATCGTTAGACTATCTAATGTGACCCAAGGTCCCCAGGCAAACAAAGACACTCCTATTTGGCATGATATTCCAAGAAGCTTAGGGCGAAGACCAGACATCTTTTGGGGCAAGATTAAATTCTTTACTGCACAGGCTGCGTCTTCCCTGGACAACCTCTCTGAGCCACTCCTCTGGGTGCTGGGCAGGGTGGTGGCCTCTGGTCTTGTCAGCTCATCTCTCCCCAGCATGGAACAGCCTTCCAAGTCAGCTGGGGCAAGGGTAATTGGGACCCCAGTATTTGTGGCCTGCTGTACTTGAGATAGAGCCTGCATCTTATGGATAAGGGCTTGGTAGAGAGGGCCCTAGCCTCTCAGCTGCACTCACCAGGAATTGAGCATCTCTGGCTGGGCATGGTGGTTCACACCTGTAATCACAGCACTTTGGGAGGCCAAGGCGGGAGGATCACTTGAGGCCAGCCTAGGCAACATAGAAAGATCCCATCTCGACTAAAAAGACAAAAATTAGCCAGGCATAGTGATGCATCCCTGTGGTCTCAGCTGCTCAGGAGGCTGAGGAGGGCAGATCACTTGAGCCTGGGAGGCAGTGGTTGCAGTGAGCTGAGATCATGCCACTGCACTCCTGCCTGGGCAACAGAGCCAGACCCTGTCTTTAAAAAAAGATTTTTAAAAATAAAGATACAGGCATGTGTATGTTCATTGCAGCACTTTTCACAATAGCAAAGACATGGAATCAACCCAAATGCCCAACTATGATAGACTGGATGAAGAAAACATGGTAAATACACACCATGGAATACTATGCAGCCATCAAAAGGAATGAGTTCATGTCCATTGCAGGGACATGGGTGGAGCTAGAAGCCGTTATCCTCAGCAAACTAACGCAGGAACAGAAAACCAAGCACTGCACATTTTCACTTATAAGTGGGAGCTGAACAATGAGAACACATGGACACAGGGAGAGGAGCAACACACACTGGGGCCTGTTAGGGGGATGGGGAGAGGGAGAGCATCAGGATAAATAGCTAATGCAGATGGGGCTTGACACCTAGGTGATAGGTTGTTCTGTGCAGCAAACCACCACGGCACACATTTACCTATATAACAAACCTGCATGTCCTGCACGTGTATCCCAGAACTTAAAATTGCATTAAATTAAATTAAATTTTTAAAACATGGCATCTTCAACTTAGATGGGATGAGAAATTCTGGTGGTCTGCTCCTCCCAGTTGGATCCAGTAACCCTTGATTAGGAACTGAAAAGAGAATGACCCCTTTTTGGCTATGCCCACCTGAGGCAGAGCTTCCACCAAGCCATGTTGGGAGAAGAAAAAGAGAGGGGTGGGGTCCAGTCTCAAATGCCACAGCCTCTTATTGTTCTTACCAAGTGTTAGTAGGTTTCCCTGAATCAATGTTTCCTCATTTGCCCTTATAACGCCTGGAGACTTTAATTACTTGTCTTTTTGTAGTTTTTGCCAGCTCTGCTTGTTTCACAGAAGAATGAGTCCACAGGACCCCTCACGCTGCGATCTGACCTTTTCATAGACTTTTTTAAAAGACAACGTCTTACTCTTGTCACCCAGGCTGAAGTGCAGTGGTGCAGTCATGGCTCACTGCAATCATGGCTCACTGCAACCTCAACCTCCCAAAGTCAAGCTGTCCTCCCACCTCAGCCTCCTAAGTAGCTGGGACTACAGGCATGTGCCACCATGCCTGGCTAATGTTTGTACTGTATGGTAGAGATGGAGGTCTCACTGTGTTGCCCAGGCTGGTCTCAAACTCCCGGGCTCAAGCAATCTGCCTGCCTTGGCCTTCCAAAATGCTAGGATTATAGATATGAGCCATTGTGCTGGCCTTCACAGACTTTTTTTTTTTTTTTTTTGAGATAGAGTCTCACTCTGTCGCCCAGGCTGGAGTGCAGTGGAACAATCTCAGCTCACTGCAAGCTCCGCCTCCCGGGTTCCCGCCATTCTCCTGCCTCAGCCTCCCAAGTAGCTGGGACTACAGGTGCTCGCCACCTCGCCTGGCTAATTTTTCGTATTTTTAGTAGAGACGGGGTTTCACCATGTTCTCCAGAATGGTCTCAATCTCCTGATCTTGTGATTCACCCACCTCGGCCTCCCAAAGTGCTGGGATTATAGGTGTGAGCCACTGCACCTGGCTAGATCCTTATTTTTCTTCTATGCCCTGGACCACAATGACAGTCTAGTCATGGCCTCCTTCTTTGAATAATATTTTTAAATGCACAAAATTAAATAGATAGAATTATAAAGGAAACCAATTATACACTAAACCAAAAACCAGATATACACTATTTTTAATGTGATGTACTAAAAATATGCCTTTTTATGAACATATTAAATAACAAGAACTAATGGAGAGTCTAACAACTAGTAAATGACAAGTAGGGTATAAATGGTTTTTCTGTGAAACCCATAATGTAATATGAAAATATCTTTAATTCTATTGGTAACAAAGTCACAGGTACAGCTACTACTACTGTGGTTTCTCCTACATTCGAATGGAAAGAAATGCTAAATGTTGATTAGAGGTTAGGGAAAATCCAGATGTATTCTTTCCCCAGCTGTGTGCGCCAGCTCACTAAATCTTATCCATGAACTCCAGGTTAAGATCCCCTACTACTTAAAGGATGGTCCAGGCCAGGCGCAGTGGCTCACACCTGTAATCTCAGCACTGTGGGAGGCTGAGGTGGGTGGATCATTTGAGGTCAGGAGTTCCAGACCAGCCTGGCCAACATGGTGAAACCCCATCTCTGCTAAAAATACAAAAATTAGCCAGGCATGGTGGCACATGCCTGTAATCCCAGCTACTCAGGAGGCTGAGGCAAGAGAATCCCTTGAACCCGGGAGGCAGAGGTTGCAGTGAGCCAAGATCGCGCCATTGCACTCCAGCCTGGGCAACAGAGCAAGACTCTATCTCAAAAAGAAAAAAAAGGATGATCTACATCAACAGCCTGGGGTGGCGAATGCTTCTCAAATCCTCTGGGATAAATGCAGGTTCTGATTCAGTGAATGTACCCTGAGAGTCTGCATTGCTAAGAGGCCCCAAGTTAGCAATGCTGTTTCTGGCGCAGGCACCACAAATGGCAGACAAAAGCCTCAAGGCTTATCCTGGTGACGACTTTAACCTGGAGTGGAGGTCAGAGCTGGAATGCACACGGCACACGGATGGTGTTTCCTGATCCTTGAAGTCTCTAGCAATGGCTTGAAGTTCTCCAGCTTCACCCTCAAGGGGCATGCATTCCTTTTCCATAAGTATGTGATGACAGAGAGAAACATGGGTGGAGATTCTGAGCAGCTAGGTGCCCTGCTTCCTGAAAGCTCCCACGGAGCAGCAGCAGCTGCTGGTCAGGTAAGCCGCAGACCCGTGGCAAGTCCCAATACACAAAATGCATGCACAACTACAGACGACCATTCACAGAAAATAGAGACGACTCACAAGTGCAAGTCACCAAGCCCTAAAAGTGCAAGGAAAAAAGCAACTAAAGATTTTTTTTTTTTTTGAGATGGAGTGTCGCTCTGTCACCCAGGCTGGAGTACAGTGGCACAATCTCAGCTCACTGCAACCTCTGCCTCCCAGGTTGAAGCCATTCTCCTGCCTCAGCCTCTGGAGTAGCTGGGATTACAGGCGCCCACCACCATGCCCAGCAAATTTTTGTATTTTTAGTAGAGATGGGGTTTCACCATGTTGGCCAGGTTGGTCTTGAACTCCTGACCTCAGGTGTCTGCCTGCCTTGGCTTCCCAAAGTGCTGGGATTACAGGCATGAGCCACCGTGCCTGGCCTAAAGACTTTGAAATTAATAACAAATGTACCTCCCCTATTTTCCTGAGTGCACAAAAACATATATTTAACTCTTCTCTAAACTAGGTCCTATTATGTAATCAACCTCAGCTGTGAAAAAACTCCAATGCTTGAGATATACTTAATATAAAAAGTATTAAAACAGCAGGAAATAGTCCAAGTTGACAAATGGTGTAACTGTTATTTGTAGTACCATGGCAAGAAGTGTGCAAAATATCAAGGTAATTAAACTGATTTTTGTGTCCCATCCACTAGTGGTTTTTACAATGTTTTTACCAGGAAAAATTAAATCTGGAGACCTGGGTCACTGGGCCTACATTTTTTCTTCAGCCTCGATGGGGTTTGCAGAGCCTTTCCATACCACTTCTCCACCTCCAGCACCCCCAACAGCCTGATTGGAGCTTCCTTCAACCTCCCTCCTCCCTTAAACCCAAGTTCTTTAGCTGCACAGCAAACATTTCAACTTTCAACCTAGTTACTAGGGCTGCTGGGCTGCTCTTAGGGTGCCCTCTGCTGGCCACACATGGAAGCAGGTGTAAAAGTCTTAACACACATCTTTCTTTAGGAATTCAAGAATAAAAATTAAAGATAAAAAAATAAAATTGGAAGAAAGAAAGAATTAGTTTGTGTTTGTTTTACTTAGCATCTTTGGTCTCTGGGATTCAAAAAGTATGTTGATGCAACAGGAGGTAGTTAAGAAAAGTCTGGATGGCTGGGTGCAGTGGCTCAAACCTGTAATCCCAGCACTTTGGGAGGCCGAGGCAGGTAGATCACCTGAGGCCAGGAGTTCAAGACCAATCTGGCCAACTGGTGAAACCCAGTCGCTACTAAACACACACACACACACACACACACAAGCCAGGCATGGTGGCGTACACCTGTGATCCCAGCTACTTGGGAGGCTGAGACACGAGAATCACTTGAACCTGGGAGTTCAAGACTGCAGTGAGCCGAGATCATGCCACTGCACTCCAGCCTGGGAGACAGAGCAAGACCTTGTCTCAAAAAAAAAAAAAAAAAATTGGGGGGAGCTCCTAGGTTACACTCCAGAAGCCTTTTAATTATTTTATCTTACTAATTTATTTGCGCTTGTAGACACAGAATTTTGCCATGTTGCCATGCCCGGCCCTCCAGAAGCCTCTTAAAAGCACATTGAAGGCTGCGCACAGTGGCTCACGCCTGTAATCCCCACACTTTAGGAGGCCAAGGTGGGAGGATCACTTGAGTTTGGGAGTTCGAGACCAGCCTGGGCAACAGGGCACGACTCTGTCTCTACAAAAACTATTTAAAATTTGGCAGGCTAATTTTTTGGTAATGGTCCCAGCTCCTCAGGAGGCTGAGGTGGGAGGATCGCTTGAGCCTGGAAGGTGGAGATTGCAGTGAGCCGAGATCACGCCACTGCACTACAGCCTGGAAGACACAGTGAGACCCTGTCTCAAAAATAATAATAATAAAATAAATTTAAAAGCATATTGAAACAGTAAAGAACTCCTACAACTCAGCAACAATAAAACAAACAACTTGATTAAGAAATGGGCAATGGACTTGAATAGACATTTATTTAAGAAGATAAACAAATGGCCAACAAGTACATGAAAAAATGCTCAACACCACTAATCAATTAATTAAGGAAACACAAATCAAAACCAAAACACAGCCAGGCAGGTGAGCCTAGAGTCCCAGCTACTCCAGAGGCTGAGGTAGGAGGATAACTTGTGCCCAAGAGCTGCAGACCACCCTCGGCAACACAGTGAGACCCCATCTCTAAAAACAAAATAAAATAAAAATAAATTTTTTTGAACATCCATTATGATGGCTACTAGTAAAAATGAAACAGGAAATAACAAATATTATTGAGGTTGTGGAGAAATTGGAACCCTTGATGGCAGGAATGTAAAATGGTGCAGCCACTATAGAAAACAGCAGAGCAATTCCTCAAAAAATTAAAAATAGAATGACCTCAGAATCCAGCTATTCTACTTCTAGGCATATATCTAAAAAAACTGAAAGCAGAGTCTTGAAGACATATGTGTACACCCATATAAATAGCAGCATTATGCATAATAGCCAAATGGTGGAAGCAAGCCAAGTGTCCATCAGCAGACGACTGGATAACAGATGCAGCAAACCCACACCACACATTCAGACCTAAGGAAGGACACTCTGCATGCTACAACGCGGACGAACGTTGGCGATGTGATGCTAAGTGAATAAACCTGTCACAAAAACACCAATACTATATGATTCTACTTACATAAGGGATCTTGAATAGTCAAACTCACAAAGACAGCAGAGTGGGGGTTGCCAGGGGCCGGGGGGACGGGGAAATGGGGAGTTCTAGTTTCATGGGTGCAGAGTTTCAGTTTTGCAAGATGAAAAACCTCTGGAGGTAGGTTGTACAATCAGTATGCTTACTCCTGCCGGACTGTGTGCACTTACAAATGGTTAGATGGTAAATTCTGTCGTGTACTTTACCACAATTTTAAAAATGTTTTTTTTTTGAGACAAGGTCTCACCCTGTCACTGAGGCTGGTGTGCAGTGGCGTGATCACAGCTCACTGCAGCCTCAACCTCCCAGGCTCAAGCAATCCTCCCACCTCAGCCTCCCCCGGAGCTGGGATCAGAGGTGTGCGCCACCATGCCTGGCTAATTTTTTTTTGAAGAGATGGTGTTTCACCATGTTGCCTGGGCTGGTCTCAAACTCCTGGGCCCAAGCGATTTTCCCACTTCAGCCTCCCAAAGTGCTGGGATTACAGGCGTGAGCCACCGCACCCAGCCACATAAAAATCCACACAATGATTCCTTCCTGTGCTGGCCTGCTCCAGATCTGGCTCAGCTTCTCGAAACTCAGAAAGTTGCCGCTCGCAAGAATTTAGAGATCTACTTGAATTTTACAGATCAAAATACTAGAGGCCACGACAGGCGAAGTGACTTGGGAAAGGTCTCCCGAGTTTAATAGTAGAGACAAGATTAGTTAGTCTGGCTCCTGACTCCCAGACGGGGGCTTTACCCTGCACTCCCAATTCCAGGGGGGACACCCATTTCCACAGGGTGGGAAAAGTCACCCTATCCATTCGGGCCTCCTTCCCATACACCAGGGGTTGGAGGTAGGTGAGCATGTGAGGAAATGCACCTTTGGTAAAAGCTCCTGAACAAACCTGGAGGGAGATGAGAAGAAACAAACAGGTCAGCGCTTAAATGCTAACAGGACTACCCGGGCGCAGTGGCTCACGCCTGTGATCCCAACACTTTAGGAGGCCAAGGTGGGCAGATCACCTGAGGTCAGGAGTTCAAGACTAGCCTGGCCAACATGACGGCCAAACCTCGTCTCTACTAAAAATACAAAAATTAGCAGGACGTGGTGGCAGATGCCTGTAATCCCAGCTACTCGGGAGGCTGAAGCAAGAGAATCACCTGAACCCAGGTGGCAGAGGCTGCAGTGAGTCGAGATTGCGCCACTGCATTCCAGCCTGGGGGATAGAATGAGACTCTTGTCTCAAAAAAACAAAAAACAAACAACAACAACAAAAAAAAACAGGATAAAGCCTGAGTATTTTTTTTCCCCAATGAGTTACTTTGTAGCTTTCCCCAACCTGGAGTCATAAAGGACTTTGGAATTGTCCCTTCAAGGTGACACATTCTGCTACATTGTGAATGACGGACACTGTTTTCTGCCTCCAATAATACCACATGATGAGGCATACATAGAAGTGATTTTTTATTTACTTCGATGATTAGGAAGAGATACTAACATAGCTTTCATCAAAGCTAACAAATTACTGGCAGTTAACTAATTTTATTAGAATAAAGACGACTGTTTAAACTGCAACAACTGGCCCTTTGCTTTGGCTGGGACCTTGCGAATCACGGCCAAGGTGCTGATCAGAAAACAGTCACAATTACATCAACCTCCTGCCCGCACATGGCACAGAGATGCCACGAAGGCCCCGCAGGTCCCCAGAAGAGCAGCTGGGGCTCCACCTACCGAGTCCCAGTGGCTTATTTTGAAGATTTGCTTTTCACCGGTAAGGCGTGGCCCAGGTACATTTCTCGGGACTGCCATTGGCTCATCGTGCATGCATATGAGGTAGTTCTCTTTGCATTTTGCAGATGCTCTCACTTGCCCAGGGGGTGGATGTCACGGATCTGAAACCTCTGGCTTCACATTCCCACTGGGAATACCCCCAGCCCCAGTCACAAGTCAGCCTCCAATCCTGCCGCAGACTCTAGCTCTTCAAATCCAAACGAATGTTTTCCTCATCCACAGGTTTCGGTTTTAACTGGCTGCTCAGTGTTAAAAAGGAATATCTCAAGCCCCCTGCCATGCTGAAAGGAGAAAAAAAAAAGTGAAAATAAATGACTGGGAATTTCCCAGGGGCTCCAGCAGCAGTTGCCGGCGTTTTTATCAACACAGCCTGCTTCATGCAGAGGGAATTATTCCAATATCTGTGTTTCTCCTCAAGTTTGTGGACTGCTTGATGAGAACGTCCCCTCTTATTTACAAGCCTTTGGAGGCAGAAAAAGAGTCATCAAATCTAATGCAGAACCTCAGAGAGAAAAATAAGCACTTGGTTTTTACTGAATAAACTACATACCCTTAGCCTTAAATAGTACCCCACTGCTGAGACCCCAAACGCCTTTCTAAGCTGGGTTAGTCCACACCCCCTGCTTGCCGAGCCTGGTGGTCACAAAGTTAACAGCCTCCACTTCACAGAAGGAGAGCAGAGAACGCAGGGCCTTCTGTGAGGAAGACAGGAGTTAAATTCCGATCCCAGTCCCGCAAACTGTCATCACACATGTCCCCACGGATCTGCATGAGGACGAGCCCAGGGATGAAGTAAAATTATCTTAGAAATTAGAATGTCGAAACGCCTCCTGGCTTAACATGAAAGACTTCTCTAGGCTCTTTTGCTTATTACATATTAATTGAACTGTTTAAGGTTCTTGTTTTCCCAAAGCGAGTCCATTAAAAATTCCCACTCACCAAATATTTAATCCTACAAAGTTTAACAAAGAGAAAATGTAGTCTCCGCCGATTAACATCCCAATGTAGGCAACGGATACATTCTGCAGAAAAAGAGAGAGGACTTGTCATTTTAATAGTAAAATGTTTAGGGGAAAATATAAATAGTAAAACCTGAAACTAGACATTTTAGTTACTTTGCAAAGAGACTTGTACATAGGGATATTCACAGGGGGCTGAAAAAAATAAAAACCGTTACAGGCCAGGAATGATGGCTCATGCCTATAATCCCAATACTCTGGGAGGCCAAAGTCAAAGGATCACTTGAGCCCAGGAGTTGAAGACCAGCTGAGGCAACACAGTGAGATCCCATCTCTACAAAAACTTTTTGAAAGTAGCCGGACATGGTGGCACATGCCTGTAATCCCACAGGGACTGAAGTGGGAGGACTGCTTGAGCCCAGGAGGTCAAGGCTGCAGTGAGCTACATGCCACTGTACTCCAGCCTGGGCAACAGAGCAAGACCCTGCCTCAGAAAAATAAATAAGCCATTACATATGGGGTTTACTAAATGCAGTAAATTATGGTCTGATGACAACAGAAAATTGCGTTATTCTCTCCCCTGTTACAGCTGGCATGCAGGCGAAAGAGGAAGAGTGGGGCTATCATCAGCTTGCCAGATCCTAACTCTTTACTATCATTGGGTAGTGAGGTTTTCCAGGGCTTTTTCTTCTTCTTCTTCTTTTTTTTTTTTTTTTAGACAGAGTCTCGCTCTCTTGCCCAGGCTGGAGTGCAGTGACACAATCTCAGCTCACTGCAACCTTTGCCTCCCAGGTTCAAGAGATTCTCCAGTCCAGACTCCCAAGTAGCTGGGACTACAGGGCGCCCACCACCACACCTGGCTCATTTTTGTAGTTTTAGTAGAGATGGGGTTTTGCCATATTGGCCAGGCTGGTCTCTAATTCCTGACCTCAGGTGATCTGCCTGCCTCGGCCTCTTGAAGTGCTGGGATTACAGGCATGAGCCACTGTGCCTGGCCTGTTTTTCTTTTTTTTTTTTTTTTTCAACCCTGGGCACTGCAGATTGTGCAGTGTGACACTACACTGCAATCTGTGGGCACACCAGGGCCAAGTAGTGAGTTAATTATCTTGATCATAAACGTGAGCAGAGTGGAGACAGTCAAAAACTTCCAGGCCATGCTCTGCCCAGCGCATTCTAGGAGACCTCTGGGCAGCCAAGGGACAGGTGAATTCTTGAAGCAGGCAGTGTTTTCAAACACTCTAGGACTTCGTGTGAATAGAAAAACAAAGCAATTATGGAATCCAGAACACCTCTCCCTCTATGCATTCACGTGCGTGTGTATTCAGATGCATCCACACATCCAAACACCCACACACCAACCCACAAGCTCACCAACCTCACCATACAGCACGCACCTCCACAAGGGCTCCACTTCTCAGTGGGCAGGTTCTCCCAGAAAACCAAATTATGGATCACGAGGTGTCTTATTAATCATTGATACTTGGGTTTTGTTTTGTTTTTTTAGCTTTTCACTTCATTTTCCCAGACCCACCCCTCCAAGCCACCCCCAACTTAAAAGTTATAATTTGTCTCTCCTTTATAAATTAGCAATCTGTCCCTCTATTCTATGCAGTAGATTAGAAGAAGTAAGATGGGGCCGGGCTCAGTGGCTCATGCCTGTAATCCCAGCACTTTGGGAGGCTGAGGTGGGTGGATCACGAGGTCAGGAGTTCAAGACCAGCCTGGCCAACATGGTGAAACCCAGTCTCTACCAAAAATATAACAAATTAGCCAGCTGTGGTGGCGGGTGCCTGTAATCCCAGCTACTCGGGAGGCTGAGGCAGGAGAACTGCTTGAACCAGGGAGGTGGGTGCAGTGAGCCAAGATTGCACCACTGCACTCCAGCCTGGATGACAGAACGAGACTCTGTCTCAAAAAAGAAAAAGAAGAAGTAAGATGGGATCACAGAGGCCCAGCTGAAAAGGTCACAGCCCTCATTCTTACACCACCACCATCACAACCAACAAAATCAAATCCGGCCTCCAGCGGAAAATCTGGATTCACAGTCCATTCCTTGACTCAGTTGTTCCTTCCAAGGCTCCATCCACTCACCTTGATGGCTCCAACCACTGCTGTCGTCAAGGCTGAATTGTAATAGCTGCACAGAACCGTGGAGTACATCAGCAGAAACCTGCGACAAGGAAGCAGACATTGGAGTGTGCGTCTCACTACGCTGGGGAATAATAAATAGGTTAAGGCCAGCGGTGACCCCCACACAAGCACTTTAAGCAAAGAAAAAAGAAACACATATCATAAAGGTTTTGTAACCCACACCTTAAGGTATCTTGCTATTGGTCTTATGACAGGAAAATGGTCCAGCTGTGAATTAGCTAAACCTTCTACTTAAGGTATCCTTCTCATTTTCTCTGTACATTTCCCCTGAGTGTTTCCACAACCTGGGGGTAAGAGGAACAAGGTTTAATGACCTGAAATCTCTCATTTATCAGCATGTTAAATGAAGTTAAGACTTCGAGTTTTTTGTTTTTGTTTTTGTTTTTGTTTTTGAGACGGAGTCTCGCTCTGTCGCCCAGGCTGGAGTGCAGTGGCGCGATCTCAGCTCACTGCAAGCTCCGCCTCCCGGGTTCCCACCATTCTCCTGCCTCAGCCTCCCGAGTAGCTGGGACTATACGCGCCTGCCACCGCGCCCGGCTAATTATTTTGTATTTTTAGTAGAGACGGGGTTTCACCATGTTAGCCAGGATGGTCTTGATCTCCTGACCTCAGGTGATCCACCCGCCTTGGCCTCCCAAAGTGCTGGGATTACAGGTGTGAGCCACCACGCCTGGCCGACTTTGAGTTTTTAATCCTCTGTGCATCAGAATCACCTGTTGCACCTTTTTTTTTTTTTTTTTTTTTTGGTAGGGACGGAGTCTCACTCTGTCAACCAGGCTGGAGTGCAGTGGCGCAATCTCGGCTCACTGCAACCTCCACCCCTAGGTTCCAGCAATTCTCCTGCCTCAGCCTTCCAAGGAGCTGGGCCAACAGGCTCATGCTGCCACGCCCAGCTAATTTTTTTTGTATTTTAGTAGAGATGGGGTTTCACCGTGTTGCCCAGGCTGGTTTTGAACTCCTGAGCTCAGGCAATCCGCCCGCCTTGGCCTCCCATAATGCTAGGATTACAGGCGTGAGCCACCATGCCCAGTCTGCCTGCTGCACTTCCAACACACAATGAACGATGCCTGGCAGAGGTTCTGCTTCATATGGTTTGAGGTGGGGCCCTGACCACGCACGAGATGAAAGATCCTCAGGTGATTCTGACCTGCAGCCAGCGAGGAGGACCCCTGGTATCGGAAGAGAAAATCAGCTGAGCGATTGCTGCCTTCAGACAGAGGACATTGAAACAGATGCCATGTGTGGATAAGGCTACTGTACCTGTTACCAAAGTTAACTCAGGCACTTAACATGACCGTAGGTATTGATACTTACTTGCTAATAAAATGACACAGCCTTGTGAACGAGCACCCGACAAGAAAACACATACACAGGTAAAGAATGCCAAATCCAGTCAGGTAAAGAGGTGAGCTAATTCCAGTCAAGCCGTGATGGAAATTAGCTGCAACCTCACCTAAGCTGCAACTCAGATCAGATGATGAAATGTTGAAAGGAAATACAAACCAGCTGAGAAAGAAACATGGACGGTACAGGGAGAGCATAAGGTGTGTGAGATTTGAAAAGCTAAATCCCAGGTCAGGTTGGACACGGTAGCTCATGCCCATAATCCCAGCACTTTAGGAGGCGGAGGTGGGTGAATCGCCTGAGGTCAGGAGTTCCAGACCAGCCTGGCCAACATGGTGAAACCCTCTCTACTAAAAACACAAAAATTAGCCGGACATGGCGGCACATGCCTGTCATCCCAGCTACTCGGGAGGATGAGGCAGCAGAATTGCTTGAACCTGGGAGGCGGAGCTGAGCTCATACCACTGCTCTCCAGCCTGGGTGACAGGGTGAGACTCCGTCCCAATTAATTAATTAATTAGTCCCAGGTTGAAGGCAGGAGCTTGGATTCCCCATTGACAGAAGCAAACTCAATCTAGCAAAGGGCTCAGTGCACCTGCGCTTGGGTAAGCACAGAATTTATTGAATTCTAGAATCCTGCTAGAATTTAACACTCGGTCTTGGTCCTGGGCTAAATCTCTGGTGGAGATCACGGTCACAGATCTTCAACATGATAACCTCTGTTGGCCTGAGTGTGTTTATTACTAAAGGTGGTAGAGGGAAAAAATCAGAATATCAAGCTTTACAAGTTGAAGAATAAACTTAATTTTAAACTTAAATTTTGTAATCTTTGGAATACTGTGTGCACTGTAATTAAAACAATTTGAAAAGTTAAAGAAACTCTTGGTTCTAATTTGAAATATATAATTGATGTTAGACTTACAATTTTAATTTGAAAGAAGAGTGTTGAAGTCTCATCAGAATTTGAATTTTTTTTTCTTTTTTTGAGATGGAGTCTCACTCTGTGGCCAGGCTGGAGTGCAGTGGTGGATCTTGGCTCACTGCAACCTCCGCCTCCCGGGTTCAAGCAATTCTCCTGCCTCAGCCTCCCAAGTAGCTGGGACTACAGGCGAGCGCCACCACACCCAGCTAATTTTTGTACTTTTAGTAGAGTCGGGGTTTCACCATGTTGGCCAGAATGGTCTCGATCTCTTGACCTCGTGATCTGCCCGCCTTGGCCCCCCAAAGTGCTGGGATTACAGGTGTCAGCCACCGTGCCCGGCCTGAAAGTTTTTTAAGAAGCTGATTTACCCCATTTCTAAATTTGGTTTATTAGATTTCAAACAGTTGCTTAAGTACAGAAAGCAATCTACTAGCTTTGTTAATTGGCCTCAGGGGTTGGAACTGCTGAAGAAAAAGTAGGCAGCTCCCATTTGTAAAAGCAGTTGAAAATGCTTAAATTATTTTAATTCACTAAGCTGTAAATGGAACTGATTTACAGTACATTGTTTAGGGGATTTTAATCAGTTAAACTTGAGTTAATAAACCATTTATCAACGAAAATAAATGTTCTTTTATAGAAAAATTGTTAGCCTTATAAATAAGGCAATAATATTTGTAAGTTGAACTTTAAGCTTAAGAAAAAAATATAAGTTTCGGCCGGGCGCAGTGGCTCACGCCTGTAATCCCAGCACTTTGGGAGGCCAAGGGAGGCAGAGAGTGAGACGATCCTGGCCAACACAGTGAAACCCTGTTTCTACTAAAACTACAAAAAAATTAGCCGGGCGTGGTGGCAGGCACCTGTAGTCTCAGCTAGTCGGGGGGCTGAGGCAGGAGAATCGCTTGAGCCCAAGAGGCAGAGGTTGCAGTGAGCCGGGATCTCACCACTGTACTTTAGCCTGGAGGACAAAGCGAGACTCCATCTCAAAAAAAAAAAGAAAATCCAAGTTTCTCAAATTGTTATAATTTTAATAAATCTAACATTAATTTAGATTCCCTGGAGCTATAAATAATCCTATTTATGCACAAAATGAAAAAATTTGAAAAAGGCCGGGCGCGGTGGCTCAAGCCTGTAATCCCAGCACTTTGGGAGGCCGAGACGGGTGGATCACGAGGTCAGGAGATCGAGACCATCCTGGCTAACACGGTGAAACCCTGTCTCTACTAAAAAAATACAAAAAACGAGCCGGGCGAGGTGGCGGGCGCCTGTAGTCCCAGCTACTCCGGAGGCTGAGGCCGGAGAATGGCGTAAACCCGGGAGGCGGAGCTTGCAGTGAGCTGAGAGCCGGCCACTGTACTCCAGCCTGGGTGACAGAGCGAGACTCCGTCTCAAAAAAAAAAAAAAAAGAAAACTCAAACTAATGCCACTGAGTGCCTGCTCTGCCAGGCCCTGGCCGTTGGAGGGGACCATCCCATTCACAGCACCTGCCCCGGAGCCGCTCAGACCCAGCTCAGAGGAGAGAGCTGCACAGCAGTGGGAGCACAGCACAGGGCCCAGCCCAACGCAGGGGCAAGAGAGGAGCCTCCTGCAGGCCGCATACGCACCAGCCAGCCTTCAACCAAGGACAGCATGGATGTTCTTTATTTCCACTTTTGCTTTAAAATTCCAACCCCAGGGTTCCAGTCATGCAACATTTTCTCCATCCTACATTTTTTTTTCTTAAAAAAGGGTTGGGGGGAACCTTATCTCTTGACGAGATCTGCCTGTATTACCCAGGTGGGACATGAACCCCACCTGTCTTCCAAGCAGCTGGGCTTACAGATGTTTGCCATCACGCCGGCTCCATCGCAGTGAAACCACCTCAGCCTGCATTCCGAATCAGAAGACATCACGGATCTAAGATCCCAGCACCCACCTATCACGAGTGTGGGTGACAAGGACATCACTCACCAGCCGGGCTGCGCCAGGGAGGAGACCCCTCCCTAACATTCTGGAGTGAGCCTCAGTGAGCAGCCATCCTCCTCAGCAACAGATAGGCGGCTAGACAGAAGAGCTGCACTTCTGTTTTCTTTTCTGTTTTTTAAAGACAGGGTCTCTCTCTTTTGTCCAGGCTGGAGTGCAGTGGTGTGATCATGGTTCACTGCAGCCTCCACCTCCCAGGCTCAAGCAATCCTCCCACTTCGGCCTCTCAAGTAGCTGGAACTACAGGTACACATCACTAAACCTGGCTAATTTTTAAATTTTTCTAGATACAGAGTCTTGCTATCTTGCGCAGGCTGGTCTGGAACTCTGTGGCTCAAGCAATCCTCCCTCCCCAGCCTCCCAAAGTGCTGGGACTATAGGCATTAGCTGCACTCCCAGCTTGCACTTCTTAATATACCCGCTAGATGTCCCCAGAGAGGGCAAATATAGAACCATTGGGCTCAAAGTAGTAGTATATTACGTTTTTTAAAAGAATCTATTTCTATATGCAGAAAAACACTTGTATAGTTCTTTGGCCAAAACCAAGACTATGAACTAAAAGAACCTTCGTTAACTCAGTACTCAGTACAAGAGAAACCACACCCCTTTTAATCCTGAAAATATCAACCTCCACATGACTAGCTTTGGTTTTACTATCTGTAGATTAAAAAAATACAACAATATTTAAAAGTATGGCTGAATTCTTAGTAACCTTTTTTTCCATTCTATATATTTTTTAGACAGGGTCTCACTCTGTCACTCAGGCTGGAGTACAGTGGCACAATCACAACTCACTGGGCTCAGATGAGCCCAGTCTCTACCTGGGCTCAGGTAGATCTTCTTCTGGGCTCAGGTGATCCTCCCACCTCAGCCTCCCAAAGTGCTGGGATTACAGGTGTGAGCCACCATGCCCAGCCCGCTCTGTATTTTGAAGTCATGATATTATCAGTGTACATTTGAAACATAACAGCACATACATCTGATGCACATTTATTCAGACAACACAGGCCAGCCGAGTGCTCTGCTTCTAGGGCCCCCAGGGTGGAAGTGCCCAAGTAGAAACTCCTGGACCAGAACCTCTGCTCAAAGGCTTCTTCTTCCTGTTCTAAAAACAGCACAAAAATAACTGCCTTACCCAACACTGTGGCAGTCACAAACAAAACTCAAATGACCTAGTTTACACCTTGTTACTGATTACCGTTCCCTGCCCCAACAAATACAGAAACTCAACACAAACGTTGAAATATTCACAGGCCACTTTTGCATTCCTTCCACCATCCACAACGGTACCCGAGCACATCATTCTTTTATAATTCCAGATTTCAAAGAATTCCAAGGAACCTCATCCTCATCATCTCCGGGAAGAACTCACTCCTAAGAACTCATAGAGGGCCAGCCCAGGCAACGTGGTGAAACTCCATCTCTACTAAACATACAAAAATTAGCTGGGCCTGGTGGCTGGAACCTATAATCTCAGCTACTCAGGAGGCTGAGGCAGGAGAATCGCTTGAACCCAGGAGGCAGAGGTTGCAGTGAGATGAAATCGCGTCACTGCATTCCAGCCTGGGCAGAGTGAGACTCCATCTCAAAAAAAAAAAAAAAAAAAAAAAAGATGTTATTTATATCTTTTAAGGGACAGAAATTCTATAGCATTGAATAATTTGGCAGGAGAGATTTACATATATACACACCCACATATACATATACACTTATATATATATAAATACATACTTTTTTATATATATACTTTTTTTAGAGACAGGTTCTCCCTCTGTTGCCCAGGTTGGAGTGCAGTGGTGCCATCATAGCTCACTGCAGCCTCAAACTCCTGGGCTCAAGCAATCCTCCTGCCTCACCCTCCTGAGTAGCTGGAACTGCAAGAACATGCCACCATATCTGCCTAACTTTTTTCTGTAGAAATGAGTTCTCATATGTTGCCCAGGCTGGTCTCAAACTCCTGGCCTCAAGTCATCTTCCCACCTCAGCCTCCCAAACAAAGCGTTGGGGCTACAGGCATGAGCCACTGTGTCCAGTCTAGATTTCTTATATTTCTCACCTGCATTTTCACATCTCTGATCTTCAGAACACTCCTGCACTGGTACCTGGAGAGTGGCTGTGGTCCGCGGATTTTGTAAGCATGCGCTATCCATTTGCAAGTTTGATAACTGCTCAGCCATTGCAATTAAGCAATGTTCTGCTTTCGCGGCACCAAAGATAACTAGCTTTTAAACTTCTATCTTTCACAGCCCGTTTGTGAGAGAACATTTTCACGGATCTCTTCTGTTGTGTTGTTAGGAATACAGTAGGAAGGAATGATATTTGGCTTCCTCCATAAAGGAATCTGTATTAGTCAGGGTTCCCCAGAGAAACGGAACCAACAGATTACACAGGTATAGATATATGAGAGGGGATTTATCAGGGGAATTGGCTCCTGCAATTATGGAGGCTAAAAAGTCCCAAGACAGACCATCTGCAAGCTGGAGACCCTGAGATGCCAGTAGCATGGCTTAGACCAAGTCCAAAGGCCTCAGAACGAGGGAAGCCTTTGGTGTAACTCTCAGTCCAAGGCCAAAGGCCTCCTGACCACAGACTGCTGGTGGAAGCCCTGGGTTCCCAAGGCCAGTGAGCTGGGAGTTCTGATATCCAAGGCAGCAGAAGAAAGTCTGTCCCAGATTTCAAAGAGGGATGGATTCGCCTTCTGTATTTGATCTCTCCGCGCCATGGCCAATTGGCTGGTGCCTGCCAACCATGAGGGCAAATCCTCCCCACCTGGTCCGCTCAGACTTGCACGCCAGTCTCCTGTGGGTTTCCACACACACATACACACACAGACACACAACTAAAATAAAGCTTCACTGGGCTCCCAGGTACTCCTTAATCCAGTGAGTTGATACCTGAAATTAACTCCACAATTCCCCCTGCTTGTCAACTTGGCACCCACAGCATTGTCTTAAACCATACTTAAGTTTCCAAATGAAGACAGTAACAAAGTAATTTTGTTATTTAGTTGCATCCACCTGACATGAAGCAACTGTCCTGCATACAACCGAAATACACAATCCCTTCCCCAGAATTCAGCTTTCAGGATTTCAACATTTGAGATTCTACTCTTTCAGGATTATAATTTTCGGAAGTTAGATCTTTTGGGGGTTATGGCATTCAGGATAGTGTTGTGAAAGGAAAATTAAATCTCAGAACCCCAGACTCACGATGCCAAAGGGAGAAGTGAAGTCTGGAAACTGAGTCACACAAAAGCCTTCCATTCTGTTTCTCTATAGATAGCTGCAAAGAGACAGGGCCACATACCTCACCAGGTGGCCTCCCCCACAAATTGTTCACAAGGAATTTCCTTGCAGGTCCCAAAATCTTCACCCTAAAACAGAGTTCTGCTGCATTTCACCCTGATTTTTTTTTTTTTTTTTTTTTTAGACAGAGTCTTGCACTGTCACCCAGGCTAGAGTGTAATGGCACAGACTTGGCTCACTGCAACCTCCAGCTCCTGGGTTCAAGATATTCTCGTGCCTCAGCCTCCCAAGTAGCTTGGATTACAGGGGCACACGACCATGCCTGGCTGATTTTTGTATATTTAGTAGAGACAGGGTTTCACCATGTTGGCCAGGCTGGTCTTGAATGCCTGACCTCAAGTGATCTGCCCACCTTGGCCTCCCAAAGTGCTGGGATTGCAGGCTTGAGCCACCATGCCCACATGATGATGTAAATTAATAGCTTATCTTAAACAGGTACTGGACAAAGACAGAACTAGAAATCATCCCTCTGCCCACTCCAAGACAAATGCGTGACTGCCTCCTTCTTCTCCTGTATGCTTGCTTTTATCTTATGTAAAATGCAGATTTGCTGAAAGCCAGACAAATGAGTAATTGTTCTTCGACCTCTCTTTTCACATGTAACATGTGGATTCAGTGAGCACTAATCCAAATCTTGCAAGAAGGTAGGACTCACTCACCTTACAAGAATGTAACCACTCACCTCCTGACATACCCTCCCTCCCTTTTTTTTCTTTCCCTCTGCCCCTCCTGTCACCCTTTCCCCTTTAAATATTGAAGTCCTCAAAATTCTCCTTGGAAAAAGCACAGGCCACAGATCCTACCGTGACTTGTGTCTCTTTTTCCCCAAATGCATCCTCACCCTTGGAAAAATGAACTTCTAAATAGATTGAGACCCGTCTCAGACACTCTTTGGTTTATAGCAGGGGTCCCCAAGCCCGGGACCGCAGACTGAAACCAGTCCACAGCCTGTTAGGAACCGAGGTGCACAGCAAAAGGTTAGCAAGCATGACCGCCTGAGCTCCGCCTCCTGTCAGATCAGTGGTGGCATTAGATTCTCATAGGAGCGCAAACCCTATTGTGAACTGCACATTTGAGGGATGCAGGTTGCGTGCTCCTTATGAGAATCCAATGCCTGATGATCTGAGGTAGAACAGTTTCATCCCAAAACCATCTTTACCCATCCGCCATCCATGGAAAAATTGTCTTCCAAGAAAACAGTCCCTGGTGCCAAAAAGGTTGGGGACTGCTGGTTCACAGTGTCTTTCAGGACTGTGGTTGGCACTGGACCTTTCACCTTTCTATCGGCTTCTTTTTTTTTTTTTTTTTTTGAGACAGAGTCTGGCTCTGTCGCCCAGGCTGGAGTGCAGTGGCCGGATCTCAGCTCACTGCAAGCTCCGCCTCCCGGGTTCACGCCATTCTCCTGCCTCAGCCTCCCGAGTAGCTGGGACCACAGGCGCCCGCCACCTCGCCCGGCTAGTTTTTTGTATTTTTAGTAGAGACGGGGTTTCATCGTGTTAGCCAGGATGGTCTCGATCTCCTGACCTCGTGATCCACCCGTCTCGGCCTCCCAAAGTGCTGGGATTACAGGCTTGAGCCACCGCGCCCGGCCTCTATCGGCTTCTTAACAAAACATTTCAAAGCGTAATAATTTTTAAATTATATTTTCAACTCGGAATAGAGGTTTGGTGGCTGAAAAAAGCAAGCCCGAAATGCAAACTCAAAAGCGATGAAAGCAAGTAAGAGGCTGAGTGGGCTCGCGTGGAGTCTGGAGTTGCGGTGTGTGTGTTAACCCTGAGACATCCCTTAGCACCGGTCAGGAGGGAAGAGACAGCCCAAAACCAGCAGCAGTGCCCAAAGCCAAGGAGGTGCTGGGAAGCTCACTATGGAGATGCAGATGATCAGATCCTATCGTACTTTAAGAAACTGCAAGAAAGCAGGATTCTGAAAAAGCCGCCATGCCAAAATGGAAGTCTCCTCGCAGTGCAATTTCAGACTGAAAACTTCACCATTAAAGGTAAAGTTCATGTTGGCCGGGTACGGTGGCTCACGCCTGCAATCCCAGCACTTTGGGAGGCCAAGGCGGGCGGATCATGAGGTCAGGAGTTCGAGACCAGCCTGGCCAACAAGGTAAAACCCCGCCTCTACTTAAAAAATACAAAAAATTTACCGGGCATGTGGTGGCGGGGCGTGTAGTCCCAGCTACTCAGGAGGCTGAGGCAGGAGAATGGCGTGAACCCGGGAGGCGGAGTTTGCAGTAAACGGAGATTGCGCCTCTGCACTCCAACCTGGGCGACAGAGAGAGACTCCGTCTCAAAAAAAAAAAAAAAAAAAAAAAAGTATGGAATTGTAGACAGATGGGGTCAAGCCTCTCATGGGCAAGCCCTGGAGAGTGACAGCTCACAGCAAGGCTGCCCGCCCTCACCCACTGAGGACAGGTGACCTCAGAGGGTCAAATTCTTGATTTCCTTCATGGAATGGTTACACAGTAAAGTGCATGTTAAAAACAAAAAACAAACCAAAAAAGCCAATATGTCATCAAGTTTACAATGACATGAGAAGACTTCGAATCTCTGCTCTACTGTTCACAGAGGAATACGGGCTTAGCCAAGGAAAGGAGCTAGTCTAAGTTTGTGTACTAAGGGTTGACTTCTTATTTTTCGATTAGAGAGAAAAATAAGAGATGGTTTGACAAAGGGTGACTCACAAGCATGGCTTAGGTTTTTTTTTTTTCAAGGTTAAATGTTCTCAGTCAACAACTGGGAAAACTACAGGTATTTTACTAAACTTATGCTTCCAACAATGGCTAAGTGCTCTAAGGCAGTGGTCCCCAACCTTTCTGGCACCAGGGACTGGTTTTCTGGAAGACAATTTTTCCATGAATGGCGGAGAAGTTTGGCTTGGGGCCAAACTGTAGGGGGAGGAGCGGGTACCGAGCCCAGACTCTCAAAAGGCCTAAAGGGACCAAGGTCTGGGGCAACCCCTGGCTACCAGCAGAAGCAAATACAACCTGTCCCTGTGGAAAAGTGTCTCAGATTCCCAATTTCAGCTCATGGGACTGATCAAGATTAAGCAAAATGGGCCAGGTGTGGTGACTCATGCCTGTAATCCCAGCACTTTGGGAGGCCGAGGCAGGAGGATCACCTGAGGTCAAGAGTTCGAGACCAGCCTGGCCAACATGGTGAAACTTCGTCTCTACTAAAAATACAAAAATTAGCCAGGTGTGATGGTGGGCGCCTGTAATCCCAGCTACTCAGGAGGCTGAGGCAGGAGAACCACTTGAACACAAGAGGTGGAGGTTGCAGTGAGCCAAGATCATGCCACTGGACTCCAGCCTAGGGGACAAAGTGAGACTCTACCTCAAAGAAAAAAAAAAAAAATTAAGCAAAATGCTCACAATCACAGGTCACCAAACACAGAAAAAAGCAAACCACAATGAACATCACCTGAAACAAAAAACTACATACTTAAATTTCAAGAGCTGCAGATGCTGGGATTGTCAGATACAGAATATAGAAGAGCTGTGTATGACACTTAAAGAAGTAAAAGGCACAGTCACAAGGATCACCAGTGAGAGTATTCTAAATGAACAGGCACGCTTGGGAAAAAAACTGTGGAACTTTTACAAAGAAAATATAAAATTGTTCAAATCAAAAACTCCATCAGCAGGTTAAACATTTAAATCAGACACAGCTAAAGAGAGAACTAATGAATGGAAGAGATACATAAATGTTTTTACTACATGTGACTACATCACTGCAATTGAAATCAAGTTTGAGAATGGAAGAGTGTTGATCAAAGAGGTCAGGAGTTGTCTTAGTTCACCTACACAGAATGAAAAGTGCAGCAGGTGGAGAGGGAATGCATCTTCCTTCACAGGAAAAATCATTTGACGAGTAATTCCCTGCTATAGGAATTCAAGAGCCCCTTCAGTATGGGAGAAGGCACCAGGGCCTGTACTGGAATGAACCCCCGCTCAGGAAGGATCCTCCCAAGATTTCCAACAGTGTTGCCTGTGGAGAAGACGACGACCATGCTGGAGGCAGGGAAGAATGGAGGGGAGCTGGCGTTCCCTATTTATTCTTTTTTTTTTGAGATAGGGTCTCCTCTGTCACCCAGGCTGGAGTGCAGTGGCACGATCTTGGCTCACTGTGACCTCCACCTCCTAGGTTCAAGCGATTCTTCTGCCTCAGACTCCTGAGTAGCTGGGACAACAGGTGTGCATCACGACACCCAGCTAATTTTTCTATTTTTAGTAGAGATGGGGTTATGCCATGTTGGCCAGGCTGGTCTGAAACTCCTGACCTCAGGTGATCCACCCACCTCGGCTTCCCTATTTATTCTTTCATACCTTTTTAATGATTTCCTGGTTGCATGTATCACCTATTCATGCAAAGGGATTTTCAAGTCTTTAGAAGACTGAAATAGACACAAACTATATGGCCTCTTAAGAAGAAGATATACCAAAAGAAAATTTCAAGAACAGGGCTGGGCGCGGTGGCTCACGCCTGTAATCCCAGCACTTTGGGAGGCTGAGGCGGGCGGATCACGAAGTCAGGAGATTGAGACCATCCTGGCTGACACAGTGAAACCCCGTCTCTACTAAAAATACAAAAACTTAGCCGAGCATTGTGGTACATGCCCATAATCCCAGTTACTCGTGAGGCTGAGGCAGGAGAATTGCTTGAACCTGGGATGCAGAGGTTGCAGTGAGCCAAGACTGCACCACTGAACTCTAGCCTGGGCAACAAAGCAAGACTCTATCTCCAAAAAAAAAAAAGAAAGAAAGAAAGAAAGAAAATTTCAAGAACAAAAAAGCCTAACTGTTGGACCATACAACAGCCTGGACATCTCTCTTTAGAAATTTTCCTGAATATAGCAGGTATAGCACTATAGGAAAAGGCTGTCATAGTCACATCATTATGTGAGGAAGGCATCTTGAAAAACTAACGACATGGTGACAAAGACGAAAACATATCACTGCCAGGCCTGGAGGCAGGAGCCCGGAGTCCCAGCTAATCAGGAGGCTAAGGCAGGAAGACTGCTTGAGCTCAGGAGTTTGAGTCCAGCCTGGGCAACACAGTGAGACTCCATCTCTTAAGAAACAAAAACAAAAAAATCCACAGCGTTGAGCTTGAAACGTCAGCTGACTTCATTTCAGACAGACTTTCAGAAATCAATAGGCAACATCGTATTTTGGAGGAGAAAGGACATTAGCATGACTTTTAAAAACAAGAGTTGTCTGCTTGCTCCTGGTCTTCCAGGCTGGGTTTCCAGGTACCCTGGGTCCCTGCCACCTCCTTTGCTGCAGGGGGGGCACTTTCCAGAGAAAGTCAGAGAAACACAAAGGAGTTCTGACAGAACAGACAGAAGGCATATCTTGATGTGACTTGTCAAGAGATATTGTCGACCAATGTTTCTACTTATCTATGGTTTCTTACCCCAAAAAACAGGAAAGAAGAAACTGTAGGATAAACAGAACATTCTTCCATTGGTTGAATTCAGTAGCCTATTATTAAAAAAGAAAAAAAGGAATGATTAGGTTAATGATACTGCAGTTTAAATTTACTGGTTTTACTAAACTGCGTTTTGATACAGGAACCATCTTCCCAAACAGAAAATACAATGCTAAAAATCCTAGGTGATACTAGTTGGGTGACGTTGGGCAAATATCTTTTCTTCCCTGAACCTCAGATTCATTTTACAAATGTAGATTATTTAAAAAAAGGAAAGCCTTCCTCAAAAGGCTTCCTCAAAAGGATATAAGGACTGAAAGAAATTGTTTAGGACTGTGCTGACGGCCAGCACGAAATCACAACTGCGCCGGGCGCGGTGGCTCAAGCCTGTAATCCCAGCACTTTGGGAGGCCGAGACGGGCGGATCATGAGGTCAGGAGATCGAGACCATCCTGGCTAACACGGTGAAACTCCGTCTCTACTAAAAAATACAAAAAACTAGCCGGGCGAGGTGGCGGGCGCCTGTAGTCCCAGCTACTCGGGAGGCTGAGGCAGGAGAATGGCGTGAACCCGGGAGGCGGAGCTTGCAGTGAGCTGAGATCCGGCCACTGCACTCCAGCCTGGGCGGCAGAGCGAGACTCCGTCTCAAAAAAAAAAAAAAAAAAAAAAAAAATCACAACTGCTATTATCGCTGCGGCTATCATTGATTCACTGACTTTACACACCTTTACTAGTTTAATCTGTGGTCCCAAATTCAAGGTTGGGTTTATTTTTTGTAAATAATTTTAGAAGAAAGTTGATTATCTCTCTTTTTTCTTTCTTTTTTGAGACCAGGTCTTGCTCTGTCACCCAGGTGTGATCATGGCTCACTGTAGCCTCTACTTCCTGGGATTAATCAGTCCTTCCACCTCAGCCTCCTAAGTAGCTGGGACTATAGGCACAGGTCACCATGCCTGGCTATTTTTTTTTTTTTAAGTAGAGACAGAGTCTCACCATGTTGCCCAGGCTGGTCTCAAACTCCTGGGCTCAAGTCATCTGCCTGCCTTGGCCTCCCAAAGTACTGGGATTATAGGCGTGAGCCACCAAACCCAGCCAGAAAGTTTCTTCTTAATTAATAATGTAGGCAAGAAAAGTTTAAGGTCATAAACTGTTTTCAGGAACTTGCACATGCTTAGGAAGTATTGTGAACAAATAAACTATTATTTGCTACTTACAAAGCAATCAAGTAACTGGGGTGGAGGAGATGGTAGACAAAGAAGTTTAAGACTTCATTTCTGGCCAGGTACGGTGGTTCACGCCTGTAATCCCAGCACTTTGGGAGGCCGAGGCGCATGGACCACTGAGGTTAGGAGTTTGAGACCAGCCTGGCCAACATGGTGAAACCCTATCTCTACAAAAAATACAAAAATTAGCCAGGCACAGCGGCAGGGGCCTGTAATCCCAGCTACTATGGAGGCTGAGGCAGGAGAATCGCGTGAACCCAGGAGGCAGAGGTTGCAGTGAGCCGAGGTCACGCCATTGCACTCCAGCCTGGGCAACAAAAGTAAAACTCCACCTCAAACAAACAAACAAAAAAGACTCAATTTCTGCTCTCCGGGGATTTCATCCCTAGCTGAGAAAATTAAATTAACCCTCCTGAGGAGACAATAAGAAGGAGTATTTTCTTCACGGGTGGTCCCCTACTTGTATCCAAAAACAATCTGAAGGTGTGTGAAGACTGCCCGTAAATGTGTGCTCTGTAACAGGATCAAATAGAATCAAATATAAGTTCCACTCACTTTCTAGTAAGCAATACTTTGTTAGCCACGTTTTAGAAACTCTATGTATTTAAAATGAAATCTTTTAAGTTTATAGTTCAAATTTTTAAACAATTAAGGTAGAATTCTCTTCTCCAATCGGGACCATCTTGTCACATTTCACTGTCATTGTTTCATTAGTAATGCTTTGCCCACTTCACTTATCAAAAAGATACACATTACAAAAATTAGCTGGGCATGGTGGTGTGCAGACTTGTGGTCCCAGCTACTGGGAAGGCTAGGGTGGGAGGATCACCTGAGCCCAGGAGATGGAGGCTGCAGTAAGCCGTGATGGAACCACTGCACACTCCAGCCTGGGCAACAGAGTGAGACCCTGTCTCAAAAAAAAAAAAAAAAAAAGATACACATTAAGTGTTCCTAACTGTTGAAACTGGCTGATGGGCATATATGTGGAGTTTGCCACATCACTCTGTCTCCTTCTGTATATGTATGACAGTTTCCTTGCATCCTAACACTTTTTGTTAAATGCGTACTTGTGAAAGAAAAATATAATAAATAAAAATCTGTCTTACCAGCAAGCCCCAAGCTAATCAGAGGAGCAGAAAACATCCAAGAGAATTAAAGCCAACAAGTTTACGCTGAAGACAGTCAAAGACCAAAACAAAACAAAACCACAAAAATCATAGGAAACACTTACTGTCTGAAATTAAAATAAAATTGGGAATAAGAGAAATACGTAAGTTTTAAATTTCAAACCAAGGGTAGAAAAACATCTGTTTTCTCAAAGAGCTAAAAGTATTTATGCAAACAGTAAAAAATCAATCCATCCATTAATAAGAAATAAATAAAAACTATATATGTGTTCCTGATATAACAAAATCCATTGAGGGCTATTTTGTGACTCTCACAAAAATATTTAGATTCTTCACCAACCTAACTTTTTTTTTTTTTTTTTTTTTGAGACAGAGTCTCCCTCTGTCGCCAGGCTAGAGTGCAGCAGCACAATCTCGGCTCACCGCAACCTCCACCTCTCAGGTTCAAGGGATTCTCCTGCCTCAGCCTCCCGAGCAGCTGAGACTACAGGTGCTCACCACCACACCTAGCTAATTTTTGTATTTCTAGTAAAGACGGGTTTTCACCATGTTGGCCAGGATGGTCTCGATCTCTTGACCTCGAAATCCACCCGCCTCAACCTCCCAAAGTACTGGGATTACTGGCGTGAGCCACCATGACCAGCCCCAACCTAAATTTTTATAGATTTTAGTTTTATTTCCTTAATAATGATGAGACTGTATTAGTGGCATTTTAAAAATAATGTAGCATGACATTTATTTTTAAAAAGAAATAATTAAAGGTAAATAACAATAAAGCCCTTCTTCCTTTAGACTTACTGTGGGAATATGAGTCTTTTTCACTTTGCACTCAGGGTTTTTCAATCAGGGAAAAAAAAAAAAGTCCTATTCTTTATCCCTGTTCGTCAACTGTAATATATTAGATGTACTTTGAACCTACTGCAGTGATTCAAATAGTGAAGAAAGTTCACCCGCTGAGTATTTTCCAAGGGCCTAATTTGTTAACAAGAGAAGCTGTCATCTCTGACTTTGTTCATCAGAGATAGAATCGAGGCACTATTAATAGATCTATTGACTGTGTAAGTCCAAAGTCTGGGCTTGAATTCCCAGAGGAGTAAGTCACACACACACACACACGTTTACCACAATCTCTGATCCTCTCACCAATCCTAGTCCCAGTTAACCAGGAAAAATGACTCATCAAATTTCTTTCCATTAACAAGAGAAGTTCACATTTTGCTCTAATTCATTAATCAGCTTTCAGAACAGTCAAACCAAACTTGGCAAACAAAAAGCAATTTTATATTATAGGCTAACACACCTAATTACATAAATTCATTTCTTTCTCTTATTTCGTTTACAATCTAAAATGAATTCCGCCATGGTCCAAAGGGACCAATGGGAAGAAATCTGCCCTGATTCAGTGTTAGTGGTGGAAACCTCACTGTTGTTGTTGTTGTTGTTGTTGTTGTTGTTGTTGTTTTCCTATGGAGTTGATGGCTTTTTCTTCCAGATTACAGTGAGTGTCTCATATATTTGGCATCTCTTGTCATACAATACTTTTAAAACTCGTTAAACTTGGCTGGGCGCAGTGGCTCACATCTGTAATTCTAGCACTTTGGAAGGTGGGCAGATCACGAGGTCAGGAGTTTGAGACCAGCCTGGCCAACATGGTGAAACTCCGTCTCCACTAAAAATACAAAATTAGCCGGACATGGTGGTGGGCGCCTATAATCCCAGCTACTCGGGAGGCTAAGGCAGGAGAATCACTTTAACCTGGGTGGTGGAGGTTGCAATGAGCCAAGCGATCTTGCACTCCAGCCTGGGCAACAAGAGCAAAACTCTATCTCAAAAAAAAAAAAAAACAGTCAAACTTTTGGGGTTGGGCGCAGTGGCTCACACCTGTAATCCTGGCACTTTGGGAGGCCAAGGCAGGCGGATCACCTGAGGTCAGGAGTTCAAGACTGGCCTGGCCAACATGGTGAAACCCCATCTCTACTAAAAATACAAAAATTAGCTGGGCATGGTGGTGGGCACCTGTAATCCCAGCTACGCGGGAGGCTGAGGCAGGAGAATTGCTTGAATCTGGCAGACGGAAGTTGCAGTGAGCCAAGATCGCACCACTGCACTCCAGCTTGGGTGACAGAGCAAGACTCCGTCGCAAAAAAATAAAATAAAATAAATAAACATAAAGTATATGTTAGGTCTCTTGTACTTTATATAAGTGAGGGATATGTTTTTCACACATGAAGGAGAAAGCGAACACTTTTCATATACAAATAAAGTAAATGAGATGACAGTGGAGGATGTGTTTCTAGAACCCAGAGTGCCTGGACTGACCACCTGCTGTCCTTGGGAAGATATTTAAGCACGATGCCCTGGATGCTTTTCCTATACGACAGGAATAGTAACAGGACCTTCTCTTCTGTTGTGGAAATGCAGTCAGATAATTCATGAACAATGCTTTGAAAAATGTCTGACATCGTAAGCCCTCAACAAATACTAGCTATTATTACATGAGAAAGTAGAATTCTGCGTGATCATCATTACAGGCACGTAGCAGCTTCTGAAAACACCATGCTACAAGTTTACAAGCCAATGACTTTGATATGAGAACACATATTTCTTCTGAAACAATGTTATAAATTATTAACATAATACACCTAATCTATTTTACTCATCAACTACCTAAAATTCAGTTTCTGGTCACTATGCCTTTCATAGCGTTGTTCCCATGGGGAAATATGCTTTTAGTCCCAATGAGGTGTTTTAACAGTTTTTAGGAGTTTCTAGATTTCTATTTCTGGAAAAAAAATTATCTAAAATACCAGAATTTCAGAACAGATAAAACTCCAGTGATAAAAAGAAAACAAAAAACAAAATTCATTTCTATAATAATGAAAGGAGACAAGCCACTAGAACCACTCATGAAGAGTTTGTAATTTTTTTTTTTTTTTTGGAGATGGAGTCTTGCTCTGTCAGCCAGGCTGGAATACAGTGGCACAGTCTCAGCTCACTGCAACCTCTGCCTCCTGGGTTTAAGTGATTCTCCTGCCTCTGCCTCCCAAGTAGCTGGGATTACAGGTGCCTGCCACCATGCCTGGCTAATTTTTGTATTTTTACTGCTAAAAATATTCTCTACAAATGGGGTTTCATCATGTTGGCCAGGCTGGTCTCGAACTCCTGACCTCAGGAGATCCGCCTGCCTCAGCCTCCCAAAGTGCTGGGATTATTGGTGTGAGCCACCACGCCTGACCAAGAGTTCATAATTTTGTTTTGTGTAACGTTGCTGGCACTGACTCAGTTTCAAATTGATTGATAGTAGCTGAAACACAAATAGTGTGTTTTCAGATATCCTGCCCTGCTCATTCTTCCTAGAGAGGGGCAGGTGCCTGCTTTATCTTCCAACACGGAATTAACAGGGAGGCCCAGGTTCACAACGTTCTGATTAACCCGAAACTGAGAGCTCTTTATCCAGATTGGTGCCACTTGGTGGTTTTCCATATAAACCCGTGGAAATGGCTGTGTGTGCCCGGGGACGAGGTTGCTAAGCCCCTCTGCTGATCCCTCCTTCTGGGAAGAGAATTGGTCAAGTGAGAAAGTCCAGCTAAAGAAAGAACCATGAACTGCCCAGGAGTCCACAGCAGCCTGCAGCCTTCAGAGTCACTCAGACCCTAAAGAGCTGCAAATGGGATTGACTTTCAGCTGGTGGGCAACACGCACCCATGCCGATTGCTCAATACGGAAACACTGCCCTGTCCCTGGGTCAATGGTGTGGCCCCAGCCCCAGACCAGCAGTGAGGGGGTTACCGCCTGGCTGGTCAGGGCTGTGTCTGGAGTCGAGTCTGTGGGTGCAGGTCCCGCTGAGGAGGGTTTTGCCCTTCGCATCCCGTTTCTCACATTCACTCACACATCAGCACAATTCTCAGAGGCGGTGTGGCCTGCGACGTCCTGAAGAAGTCTGGTGTGGCTGGGGCACCAGAAGGAGGTGTCGCTGCCTCATGCGACCCCTCTTCCCCAGTCTCTGCCCAGCTGCCCCTCACTGGCTGCACCCTGGAGGTGGCCCTGTTCACTACAATAAGCAAAGTCGCGGAGTGGGTCAGGGTGGAGCACCCCCCTCAGGAAAGTCAGGGCTCACCAGTTACCATGCGGATTCCTCAGCTAGCGAAAGAAAGGGGCTGCAGTTGAAGGAAGATGGTTCATGTCCCTCAGGTTTTAAGCCATTCACTGCTGAGTTGAAGCCACCTGATGGGCTATTCCTATCACACAGGAAAAGCATCGTCTTGCACCCTTCAGGGCGGCCACTGGAGCTGTCACTGTCGTTAATGGCCACATTTCCTAAGGGACGTGGCCTCCACCGCTCCACTGGGCCTCAGATCTCACCACGAATTCACCATTTTATTTGTCTCTCACCAGCAGCAGATCGGGTTTCAGGGCAAATGCTGAAAGAACAACACCTTCCCAAAATTCCAGTGTGGATCCTGGGATATTCAGAGGTAAAATAGCGTGATGGCTGGGATAGGTTTTAAAACACTCCAGGGAACAAAAAAGTGGGGGTGGATGAGGACAGATAAAATAACACGGCAAAATGCCAAAGTGTTGAAGCTAGCTGGTGGGTCCGTGACTACTCATTGAATTATTCTATTTTGTGCACGTTTCAAAACGTCCATAATAGAAAGTAACAAATAAATAAACCTATTTTTTTAAATGATTAAAATCCTCTTTTAGGGTAAGTAGCTCTCCCAGGGTCCCACATTAGCGAAGGGGGATACAGAACTCAAACTCAGATTTGTATTGTTGTTTTCCAAAAAGTTCCAAGTCCAGAGTTCTTGGCACTCCTTGGTATGTGGCTAAGGCTAAATGCCAATGCAAGGGTAGTGCCAAAAGATATACTAGGGATATCAAACATCTTGGTATCATGTACCCTCCTGGTAGTCCTAGCTACCTTTACACTGTTTATTTCTGTGCATATCAAATGTTAAATATTAAAAATGTTAAAGCCTGCTAAGGAAGACTGTAACGATTGCCATCAGCTCACCTGTCGCAGGTCTCCAGTGGAGACACTAATAAGAAGGGCTGGAAGGATCATGAAGCAGGCATTGTAGAAGAGCACCCCGTATTTCCCTAGCTCCTGCAAAAACAAAAACATAAAAACCACTCAGTTTTAGAAACATGAGGCACAGATTTCCTGGAGCCATTTATTCAACTGCATATTCATGCAAAGTTAGAATATGCATTCTGAGCAACTCTACTGGACTACTTTCAGCAAATTTCTGACATAAAATGCTTCATGTTGAGGGTACTGAGATTTTGGAATAAACATTTGTTTTACACCAAAACTACAGAGAAAACACATGGCAGTGGGAGGCCTCCAGGGTTCCATTCATCTCCAGCATTCTCATTGTGTGGGTTTTTTTTTTAAGCATGTTATTCAAAATGGGAAATCTGGAACAAAATAAAGAACATTAAAAACGTGAATATAAACAAAACTGTTTAAAAACATCTGCTCTTTCCATTAAAGGACAGCAGCATTATACATTTACTTTCATTAAAGTGGCCACACCACTTCACCATTTTCAAAAAAGGATGACATATTGTGATTTTCCAAAGACCACAAACCTGTTTTTGTAAAACTGCTACCGTTGAAAAAAGAAAAAAAAAATGGCCATGCAGGGGGAAAAAAAAAAACAGTACAGATAAAAAAAAAAAAAATAGCTCATAGAAATAAGCCTGTTGGTCAGAGTGAACTCCCTCATCCAGCACAAAGAGCCTGGAACAAAGAAACATATGCCTGACTCATCCTCCCAGGCTTCCTGTAACAGCTGGGGGTGGGGGAGGGATGGGGCCTCCACGTGACAGGCAGCCACACAAAAGCAAAGCTCCTCTGCCCCAGCCCCTCATCATCAGAGGCAGCAGGTATTGCTGGACAGGAACTTACAAATTATCCATTACAGTCATTTCATTCCACAGATGAGGAAACTAACATTTGGAGAAATTAAGGTTCAAAGTCACAACAGCCAGTAAGTAGCAAAACTTGTGTCACTAACCCACATCTCCAGACTCCAAACTAGTGCTCTCAGAACAAATATCGTGACCCCTGACCTTGCCTTGGTCACTGATGATGCCAGTAAAAAAGTTAGTTTGCCTTTCAAATTAATCCCTTTTTATATATTCTGAGTGTGCATCTAAACTAGTAGCTTTTCCCATCCTATCTCATTTTCACCCAAAATTTTGCTAATAATAATTTACACAGACAAGATAATTGAAAATAAATTAGTAATCTACAGGTCATATTATATACATTAAATGACATGCCAACTGTACACATTCATTTTCGTTTTTCATATAATTCTAGGGCCCAGATGACAAAGCCAAAAAGCCATAGGCAAGGTCTGGTACCTTTGGGTCCATTTTCTGTTTGGTATAAACTCCATTTGCTGCTGTGAAGATATCATTCAGGAATACAAAAATATAGCCTTCTAAGTTAAAAGCAAGGTCAGACCTGGGAGGGAGACCACAAAAGGAGAAGGATTATTCAAAAACTCCTAACTTGGCCTCCAAGCCCGCCTATTTTACCTTTCCCTAATCAAATCCACTTTTCTGTGGCACACTGTGTGGTAGTGAATGGTTAATTCCTCTGCTTTGCCTCCAGACAAAAACCAAACCAGCCCATCAGGTGGCTTCAACTCAGCAGTGAATGGCTTAAAACCTGAGGGACATGAACCATCTTCCTTCAACTGCAGCCCCTTTCTTTCGCTAGCTGAGGAATCCGCATGGTAACTGGTGAGCCCTGACTTTCCTGAGGGGGGTGCTCCACCCTGACCCACTCCGCGACTTTGCTTATTGTAGTGAACAGGGCCACCTCCAGGGTGCAGCCAGTGAGGGGCAGCTGGGCAGAGACTGGGGAAGAGGGGTCGCATGAGGCAGCGACACCTCCTCCTGGTGCCCCAGCCGCACCCTGTCCATCCTTCTGTGTGACCCCTTATTGGCTCCTTTCTTGCCATTCTTTTGAAACATCTTCTCTTCCATTTCCATTATAAATAGCACCAGCGTAAAGACATTTGGGGAGCTAAGACAGGAACAAGAGGAAGAGCAACAGCTGAGCCACGATGTGGCCCACCCACCTGCACGTGCTGGTGCAGACAGTGCTAGACCATGCCATAATTCAGAAACACACACTGCCAGGGAGGAAAACCTTTTCCTGTACCCTCTTAGGTTCAGTGTCTGGGGGCCTGCTAATGTAACTGATAAAAGACAGATTAACAGGAGAAAGAGAATACAAATCTCATTAATATGTTCCCTACAGTTCACAGAAAATAAGTGAAACTCAAAGAAAGTGAGGCGTGGGGACTTACATTGTGACAAAGGAAAGAGGATTTGGGCTTCAAGGAACAAATAAACTGTGTAACTGTTAGAAAGTAACTAGGGGCTGGGCGCGGTGGCTCAAGCCTGTAATCCCAGCACTTTGGGAGGCCGAGACGGGCGCATCACGAGGTCAGGAGATGGAGACCATCCTGGCTAACACGGTGAAACTCCGTCTCTACTAAAAAATACAAAAAACTAGCCGGGCGAGGTGGCGGGCACCTGTAGTCCCAGCTATGCGGGAGGCTGAGGCAGGAGAATCGCTTGAACCGGGGAGGCAGAGGTTGCGGTGAGCCAAGGTCGTGACTCCAGCCCGAGCAACAAGAGCGAAACTCTGTCTCAAAACAAAAGGATTTTCTTCAAAATAAGGGTCTTCCAAATTTCTTACCTACCCACACGTGATTTAGCGTGAAGAAGAGCAGAATCTGCTGCCCCTTAGACGGCAGAGCTAAGTGAGTGGAAGGAGGATGGGAGGAGACACTGCCCACCCCCTGGGAGAGCTGCAGGAGAACTCCTACTCAGGGGACCAAGAGTTTCCAGCAGCGCTGTTCCCACTGGCAGAAGCCTGGGCCACTGTCAAGCTGCTTACCCACCGTTTGTTTAGGCCGGTGGTGACAGCACAGACATTTCTGAAGAATTTACTTGTTTAATCAATTAGAGCAGATTCATGTAACCCTTGCAGTTGTTCAAGAGATCCTCCCATCTCGGTCTCCTGAGTAGCTGGGACTACAGGCATGTGCCACCATGCCCGGCTAATTTTTTTATTTCTATTTTTGTAGAGACAGGGTCTCATTATGTTGCCAGGGCTGGTCTCAAACTCCTGGGCTCAGGCAATCCTGTCACCTGGGCCTCCCAAAGTGCTGGGATTGTCAGAGGCGTGTGAACCAGAGCAACTCCATCTTAAACAGGAGCTGGGTAAAACGGAGCTGAAACCTCCTGGGCTGCACTCCCAGGCGGTGAAGGCATTCTAAGTCACAGGATGACATAGGAGGCCGGCACAAAATACAGGTCATGAAGACCTTGCTGATAAAACAGGTTCCAGTTAAGAGGCCGGCCAAAACCCACCAAAACGAAAATGGCCACAAGAGTGACCTGTGGTCGTCCTCACTCCCACCATCACTGTGACAGTTTACAAACACCAGGGCAATGTCAGGACGTTACCCTATATGGTCAAAAAGGGGAAGCATGAATCATCCACCCCTTGTTTAGCAGATCATCGAGAAATAATCATAAAATGGGCCACCAGCAGCCCTCAGGCTGCTCTCTCTATGGAGTGGTCATTCTTTTATTCCTTTACTTTCTTAAAAAACTTGCTTTCACTCTGCACTGTGGACTCCCCGTGAATTCTTTCTTGCACAAGATCCAAGAACCCTCTCTTGGGGTCTGGATCAGGACCCTTTCCTGTAACAGGATTACAGGCATGAGCTACCACAGCCAGCCCAGATGTTGTATGTTAACTTTTTCTGGCCATGTGACTTGCTTTTTGAATAAAATGTAAGAGAAGGTGACACATGTCACTTCTGGGTGAAACCTTTAAGAACCAGTACACAATTCCCCACATTCCCTTTTCCTGCTTGTTTGGCAAAGGAGGTGCCCTCTGAGGCAGGGACTCCATCAGCCTGGATACCTGAGTAACCTCATGGAGCAGAGCCCTCTCACTAGCACCGCCTAGTGTTGGGTGGCGTGTGTGGCAGGGATGGGGTGCACCTGGTGAGTGAAGTTACTGCCGTGTGGAGGTTGTTTGTTACAGCAGCATCACCTGCTCACCGGACAGTCTGATCTGCCACTGCTTGCATCTGGATGTACTAATGTAAGAGGAGAGCAGGATGGGGTCACTGCTGGTCTCTAGCTGAGCACTCACGGCTGATCTGTGGCTAAGAGCTGTGAATGCCAGCAGCCAGGAGGGGATCCATTCTGTGAGTGCCAGAGGAAGGGCCAGTCTGAGCATGGATACTCCAGGCTGGCTCTTGGTTGAAAGTCAGATGCTTTTGGAATCCCAATTTACCCTTTCAGATCATTTGTAGACTGTCCTTACATATGCGAAGCACAGACTGGATTTCTGCTCTCTGGTTCTGGAAATGTGCCTGTATACACATGGTAACTGAAGGGCCATTCCTCACCAAAGACTTACCAACAGTTTTATAAACCATTTTTTGCAAAAGTCTTTAACTGGCTGTAAGTCAGTGGTTTTCAAAATGAGCCCTAAGGAAGCTAGAAGACAGGGGCTGTGCTGGGGAGACCTCAGAGTGCCGTGGGAGGAGCCCAGGGAATTTCACCCCAAAATATAGTACCCTGGCATGCAGATTATTTTACATGGAAAGCCCTTGAAGGGCAGCAGATGCTGAAGTGGTTTTTCTTGGATACTCCCTTTTCGACCTTAAAAGACTGCCCACTCAAGAGAACACACTTGCTTTCCATCCCCCTCTCTGACATCTACTGCAGAGAACAAGACTGAGGAATGCAGCCACATCTGGGCAGACTTTAAAAATATCATGTCTGCCTTTCGGGTGCAAATTCCAAAGAGAATCAATCCTTTACAATTTCTGTCTCCCAGGTCCATTCATTCTCTCCAGTCATCATTCCTGACCTCTCAAAAGCATTGTCTCCACTCCCTGCCCCCCCGTGAAGAAGGATATAGAAGCACCTGCACCCCACTGGGTCACTGGGTGGCTGCTCTCCCGTGATCTCTACCCCAGGCATGGGAAGGTAAATCTGTATGTCTTTTTCTCTTCTCAATCTGCTCTTTTGTCAGTTCCTTTTTTTTTTTTTTTTTTTTTTTT
>NC_045447.1:109464123-109515783 GCF_002776525.5 Piliocolobus tephrosceles | reverse complement strand
TTTTTTTTTTTTTTTTTTTTTTTTGAGATGGAGTCTCACTCTGTCACCCAGGCTGGAGTGCAATGGCACAATCTCGGCTCACTGCAACCTCCACTTCCCAGGTTCAAGCAATTCTCCTATCTCAGCCTCCCGAGTAGCTGGGATTACAGGTGCCTGCCACCACACCAGGCTAATTTTTGTATTTTTAGTAGAGACTGGTTTTGCCATGTTGGCCAGGCTGGTCTCTAACTCCTGACCTCAGGTGATCCACCCGCTTCGGCCTCCCAAAGTGCTGGGATTGCAGGCGTGAGTCACCATAGTTCCTTTTTTAATGAACCTTCAGAGAGTAGAGGGGGAAGCTGTCCCCTTTAGCCCCAAAGCATCTTCCACAGAACTCCTCCCTTTTTAAACTACTTTACTCCTAAAATTTCATTCCAAAGAAAGCCTGTCATGATAGACCAGGCTCTGAGCGCTGCTGTCTAATGGGTGCTGGCACTATACCCACGGTGTGAACTGGAGCACTGAAACCACAGAGCCAGCTTTCAAGGAGTGAAGCTCAGCCCATGGCCAGGACTAGGGGAGAGAAAGGTACAGATGAAACATTAAGTAATAAACCTTAGTCTACACAATGGACTAAATACATTTATAATAATAATAAGCATGATTTGTTTTTCTTAGAGACACGATCTTACTCTGTTGCCCAGGCTGGAGTGCAGTGGTGCAATCATTGCTCACTGTAACCTCAAACTCCTGGGCCCAAGAGAACCTCTTTCCCCAGCCTCCTGAGTAGCTGAGACTCCAGGCACACACCACCATGCCAGGCTAATTTTTTCTCTCTCTTCTTTTGGTAGAGATAGGGTCTCACTGTGTTGCCCAGGCTGATCTCAAACTCATGGGCTCAAGCGATCTTCCCACCCAGGCCTCCTACAGTGCTGGGATTATAGGGGTGAGCCACCACACCCAGGGCATGTAACTACTAACATGCACTATCCACCATGCATGCTATAACAGAGAAATCTGAGCACCTGCCTGCCCATGAAGACTTACAGTCCTTGTTATTCCTTTTGCAAAATAATTATTAAAGTAGTAGTCGTGCACCAGTGTTGGCTCATATCCCAAACATACAAATATATTTAGCATTCTACCATCAGAAATAGCAACTGCTAAGGTATCATGGAATAATAAAATAAATCAGCACACAAAGGCTTTGTAAGTCTGTTATTGTTAATCAAATACCTAAGAACTTCTCAAGTAAAGGTGTTATATGGAAGACAAACATTCAGTAAGAAATGTAAACAGTTCACTGCTTTTTGTGAAGAAGAGCTGTATTAATATCTTGCAGTGCTCTCTTCACATATTCTTAGAAATTTTCTGGCCAAGGTGGGACCCACTTTGACTTTCACAGGAACACACAGGGATTCCACTAACTTCCACAGATTTGTCTCCTGGCTGCTCAATTCAACGGCAGCCAGATGGAAAATGAAAAGCAGAGGATGGGGCTGGGCCTATTGTGAAAGACACAAAGAAGTTATTGAGCAGGAACAGTCCAAAGTCTTACCCAGCTGCTATGAAAGCCCCGAGAATGATGGCAAAGACACTGACGATGATGTTGAGCGAATACTGCTTCCTGTAATAAATACATAAATAAAGGAAAGGGAGCAGAGCAGACAGGAAAACACTGAAATATGATTCTATTTTTTAAACAAATTGAAAATAGACATCAACAGTTTTACAGCTAAAATCTAGCAGACAATGCTTAATGTAGAGAAAGCACTAAAAGTGTTTCTAAGTCAGACTAAATTTACATTATTTCTTAAGCAGTTTTCTTAATCTAATTACAAACTGATTTCTCTGTTCTCACTAGAGAGATACTGGGACAAAATACAGAAGCGCTCCTGCTGGTGGATCTAGTGTGTACGGACTGATAGTGAGTATTCAAAGATTAAGATAATATTCAACACAAGGGCTTAAAACACTGAACCACCAACCGAAATTCACATTTCTAAATAATCCTCCCGACAAAATCAAGAATCAACTTTTTGGATATCAAACTAAATATCCTTATGAGAAATTTTATACCAACAATATAAAAATTAATTTCTGATATTAGAATCACTGCATCAGAATTGACATCCCTCATACCCTGTGCACCTATCCTGTATGTATACATGGACAGTTTCTCTTCTGTATTCAGAAATTGGTATATATTCCATCTGGCTCAGGAAACAGGTTTACATCTGTTTTGGAGTTTCTGTTTCCTTCTTTCTTATGATTTTCTTTTCTTTTTTTTTTGTTGAGACGGAGTCTGGCTCTGTCGCCCAGGCTGGAGTGCAGTGACGCGATCTCGGCTCACTGCAAGCTCCGCCTCCCGGGTTCACGCCATTCTCCTGCCTCAGCCTCCCGAGTAGCTGGGACTACAGGCGCCCGCCACCAGCCCAGCTAATTTTTTTGTATTTTTAGTAGAGACGGGATTTCACCATATTAGCCAGGATGGTCTCGATCTCCTGACCTCGTGATCCGCTCATCTCGGCCTCCCAAAGTGCTGGGATTACAGGCATGAGCCACCACGCCTGGCCCTTTCTTATGATTTTCTACCACAAACATGCATTATTTGTCTACGGTAAAACTACAACTTTTAAAAAATCCCTCATTAAGTTCTTAGGGAATCACAGAAGCACGCAACTACTTTTAAATGAATAAACCATTTGTCCTTAAATTATTGCCCAACTAGCAATGGCTACTAGAATTTGCTGGGTAAAAGAAATGCAGTGGGTGGGAGACACACTGGAAGAATGGAGGAAAAACAAAATCACCCGAGTATGATGGTCTCCAGAAGCAAGGTAAGTGGAATGGTGAATTTCCTGAGCACGGTGAACATCGGCAGGCTGCCGGGAAAAGAGTGAAGCATGTCAGACGCCAAGGGTTGGTTGGTTGGTTTTTTTCTTTTACATGTTTTACATTTTTAATGAAGCTTACTAATTTTCCAAATTAATTTTCACATTTACCATTAACAAATCACATTAAATAATAACAATAAATGGAGATCAAAAGATTTCATGCCACTTTCACTTAGCAATTTATTTACTTATTTTTTATTTATTTATTTTTGGAGACAGAGTCTCACTGTGTTGCCCAGGCTGTAGTGCAGTCGCGCAGTCTCGGCTCACTGCAACCTCCGCCTCCCGGGTTCAAGCAGTTCTCCTGCCTCAGCCTCCCAAGTAGCTGGGATTACAGGCACACGCCATGACGCCCGGCTAATTTTTGTATTTTTAGAAGAGACAGCGTTTCGCCATATTGGCCAGGCTGGTCTCTAACTCCTGACCTAAGGTAATTCACCCAGCTCAGCCTCCCAAAGTGCTGGGATTAGAAGCATTAGCCACCGCACCCAGCCTTCACTTGGCAATTTAAGACAACATTCTGTCCAACCATTCTAAAGGTTATGCTGAAACTACTTCATGATGTGAACCGATACATCCTTTGACAAATCAAGTCAGGCCTATGCATCGTCATTAAACGGTCCTGACCGGCTGGGCACGGTGGCTCTCGCCTGTAATCCCAGCACTTTGGGAGGCTGAGGCGGGCGGATCACTTGAGGTCAGGAGTTTGAGACCACCCTGGCCAACATGGTGCAACCCCATCTCTACTAAAAATACAAAAATTAGCCAGGCATGGTGGTGTGCACCTGCAGTCCCAGCTACTCTGGAGGCTGAAACGGGAGAATTGCTTGAACCCGGGAGGCAGAGGTTGTAGTGAGCCAAGATTGCACCACTGCAACCTCTGTCTCAAAATAATAAAAATAGGTTCTGACCTTGGACCTAATTACTTCTTCTTGGGAAACTTATTCTAAGGTAATAATCGAAAGACAGGAAAAAAAACCACATGCATAAATGTGTTCACTGCAGTGTCTGTGGGAAAAACATGAGAAACAACCTAAATGTCAGACACCACAATGGTTAAATTATGATACATTCAGTTGAGGGAACATGATATTATAACTGTAATACAAATACTATTGGAAAATTAACATTAAATAAAATAAATGGATACAAAGCTATACAGGGTCTACAATGTAACAAGATACATTTTGTATACAGAAAAGGGCTGCAAATGATTATTTATTTATGTATTTATTTATTTATTTATTTATTTATTTATTTATTTATTTTGAGACAGAGTCTCACTCTGTCACCCAGGCTGGAGTGCAGTGGTGCAATCTCAGCTCACTGCAATCCCTACCTCCCGGGTTCAAGCGATTCTCCTGCCTCAGCCTCTCGGGTAGCTGGGATGACACCATCACACCGGGCGAATTTTTGCATTTTTAGTAGAAACGAGGTTTCACTATGTTGGCCAGGCTGGTCCTGAACTCCTGATCTCACGTGATCCACCTGCCTCAGCCTCCCAAAGTGCTGGGATTATAGGCGTGAGCCACTGCGCTGGGCTGAAAATGAGTATTTAAAATTGTCTGTTAAAAGGTAGATTTATGGGTGATTTTCTTCCCCAAATTTTATGTAATGAGGCTATATTTCCTTAAAATATATACTTAAGAACCTTTTACACACTCCTAACACCCAGAGATTCCAGGATGCAGCCCAATGCATAGTCAACAGACTGCCAGGCCTGCCAAATGCCAGCCCATCTCCACCTGCTTCTAGATGCGACCCTGAGCGGCCGATGAGCTAGGGAAAGAAAGTCAGAGCCGGAACAGCAGCACAGGAGGAGAGTGGCAGCTCAGCCAACCAGACCCCAGCACAGGCTTCACATTCTCAACCATGCTGCATCCAGAGAACAGCTGCAGAAAGAATGTTCAGGAACTTTATATTCACACCTAAGTATGTCTTATGAGACTGGCTGGACCTACATTTTTCAAAGCTGCAACAACAACAACAAAACGTTTTATATTTTCAATTATATTCGGAAAGTATTCTAGATTATGCCTTTTAAAAGCAAATAAGGTATACATAATGGTTAAAAGGTGAATGTTTTTCCCCTAATGATCAGGAACAAGACCAGGATATTCACTGTCACCGTTGTATCTATTCAACACTGTACCTGAGGTTCTAGACAATGCAATTAGAAAAAAACAGACATCTCATTTGGAAAAGGAAGAACTAAAGCAAATCTCTATTTGTTGTACAGAACACCTTCTATACAGAAAATCCTAAGAGATCCACTTAAAAATTATTAGAACCACAATAAGTGAATCAAGCAAATGTGCAGGAAACAAAATGAATATACAAAAGTCAACTCTGAATATTGCTCACTAGCAATGAGCAATCCAAAAATGAAACTAGGCCAGGCACAGTGGCTCACGCCTGTAATCCCAACACTTTGGGAGGCCGAGGTGGGTGGATGACTTGAGGTCAGGAGTTCAAGACCAGCCTGGTCAACATGGTGAAACCCCACCTATACTAAAAATACAAAAAATTAGCTGGACGTAGTGGTGCGTGACTGTAATCCCAGTTACTCAGGAGGCTAAGGTAGGAGAATTGCTTGAACCTAGGAAGCAGAGGTTACAGTAAGCCAAGATTGCACCACTGTACTTCACCCTGGGCAACAGAACAAAACTCCATCTCAAAAGAAAAAAAAATTAAGTTAGCAAAGCAATTTCATCTAAAATAGCATCAAAAAGAATAAAATTCTTAGACACAATTTTAACAAAAGAAGTGTAAGACTTGTGTGCAGAAAACTACAAAACATTATTTAAAAAAAAAAATTAAAGAAGCCAGCAGGTGCAGTGGTTAATGCCTATAATCCTAGCACTTTGGGAGGCTGAAGTGGAAGAACTGCTTGAGGCCAGGAGGTTGAGACCAGCCTGGGCAGAGTCTTGCTCTGTTGCCAGGCTGGAATGCAGTGGCATGATCTTGGCTCACTGCAACCTCCGCCTCCTGGGCTCAAGCGATTCTTGTGCCTCAGCCACCGAGTAGCTGGAATTATAGGCGTGCACTACCACACCTGGCTAATTTTTGTATTTTTAGTATAGATGGGGTTTCACCATGTTGATCAGGATGGGTCTCGAACTCCGGACCTCAAGTGATCCACCTGCTTTGGCCTCCCAAAGTGCTGGGACTACAGACGTAAGCCACCACGCCAAGCCAAAAAAAAATATGTTTTCTAAATTAACCGGGCACAGTAGTGAATGCCTGTAGTCTCAGTCACTCGGGAAGCTGAGACAGGAGGGTGGCTTAAGCATAGGAGGTCGAGGCTACTGCAGTGAGCTATGATCATGCCACTTGTACTCCAACCTGGGCAACAGAGTGAGATACTGTCTCTAAGAAAAAAAAAAAAAAAATTTTTTTTGAGACAGAGTTTCACTCTTGTCGCCCAGGCTGGAGTGCAATGGTGCGATCTTGGCTCACTGCAACTTCCACTCCTGGGTTCAAGCCATTCTCCTGCCTCACCCTCCCAGGTAGCTGAGATTACAGGTGTCCACCACCACACCCAGCTAATTTTTGTATTTTTAGTAGAGATGGGGTTTCACATGTTGGCCAGGCTCATCTCGAACTCCTGACCTCAGGTGATCCACCTGCCTTGGCCTCCCAAAGTGAGCCACTGTACGTGGCCTTCTAAGAAAATTTTTAAATTAAAAAAAGAAAGTAATGAAGACCTAAATAAATGGAAAGACACTCCATGTTCATGGATCAAAAGACCTTATGTTATTAAAACCTTATGTTATTAAAAAGACTCTTCAAATAGACACACGGATTGCTACAGTTTGGATATTTGACCCTTTATGCCTCATGTTAAAATTGGATGCCCATGTTGGAGGTGGAGCCTAGTGGGTAATGTTTCAGCTGTGGGGGCTGATTCCTCATGGATAGATTCATCAACTGGGGCGGGGGGGGGGGGTGAGCTCTCACTCTGTTAGTTCCCATGAAGGTTGATTGTTAAAGGAGCCTGATAGCACCCCCCATCTTGCCACGGGATCTCTGCACACACTGGCTCCCCTTCCCCTTCTGCCAGGAGTGGAAGTAGCCTGAGGCCCTCACCAGATGCAGATGCTGGCGCCATGCTTCTTGCGCAGCCTGCAGAACTGTGAAGCACACGAACCTCTTTTCTTCATAAATTACCCAGCCTCAGGTAGTCCTGTACAGCAACACTAACAAACTAAGTCACAGATTCAACATAATCCCTATCAAATCTTAGCTGGCTTTATTTATCTTTTTTTTTTTCTTGCAGAAATTGACAAGCTGATTTTAAAATTAATAAGGAAATGCAAGAGAATTAAAAAATCAACACTATCTTGAAAAAGAACAACAAAGTTGGTGTACTTACACTTTCCAATTTCAAAATTTAATACAAAGTTACAATAATCAAGACTAGCTAGTACTGGTTTAAAGATAGATAGATAGATAGATAGATAGATAGATAGATAGATAGATAGATAGGCATGGTGGTTCACTCCAATCGTCCCAGCAATTTAGGAGGCTGAGGCAGGCGGATCCCTTGGGCCCAGGAGTTCAAGACCAGCCTGGGCAACATGGTGAAATGCTATCTCTATAAAAAATTAAAATAATTATTAGCCAGGTGTTGTGGTGCACACCTGTGATCCCAGCTACTTGGGAAGCTGAGGTGGGAGGATCGCTTGAGCCTGGGAGGTCAAGGCTACAGTGAGTAGTGACTGTGCCACCACACTCCAGCCTGGGTGACAGAGCAAGACCCTGTCTCAAAAAAAATAATAATAAAGATAGATACACAATCAAGAGAATAGAATTAAGAGTCAAGAAATACATTCTTAAAATTATGATCAATTGATTTTCAACCAGGGTGCCAAGACAATACAATGGAAAAAGAACAGTCTTTTCAACAAATGCTGCTGGGACAACTGAACATCCACATGCAAAAAAATGAATTTGAACTTCTATCTCATACCATATACAAAAAATTAACACAAGAGCTGGGTACTGTCACATATGCCTGCAGTCCCAGGTACTCGAGAGGCTGAGGTGGGGAATCGTTTGAGGCCACAGTGAGCCATGACTGCACCAGTGAATAGCTACTGCATTTGAGTCTGGGTAACACAGCAACATAGAAAGACCCCATTACTTAAAAGAAAAAAATTTTTAATTCTCTGAGATGTATTAAAGACCTGGATATAGGATCTAAAACTATAAAATTCTTAGAAGAAAGTATAGAATTAAATCTTTATGACCCTTCGGTTAGGCAAAGCCTTAGATAAAACATCAAAAGCACAAGCAACAAAAAGAAAAAATAGAAAAACTGGAATTCATCAAAATTAAAAACTTTTACAGGCTGGGCACAGTGGCTCATTCCTGTAATCCCAACACTTTGGGAGGCCGAAGCAGGCAGATTGCTTGAGTTCAGGAATTCAAGATCAGCCTGGGCAACATGGTAAGACCTAGTCTCTACAAAAAATATAAAAATAAGCCAGGTGTGGTAGTGCACACCTGTAGCCCCAGCAACTCAGGAGACCAAGACAGGAGAATCACTTGAGCCCAGCAGGATGAGGCTGCAGTGAGCTGTGATTGCACCACTGCAATCCAGCCTGGGTAATAAAGCGAGACCCTGTCTCAAAAAAATAAATAAATAAATAATATTTTTATAAATGGATAAACAAAATGTTATATATACACACACACACATATATATACACATAGATACGCATATATATACACACACATATACACATATATATGTATATATATACACATATATAATATATATATACCTGCAATGGAATATTAATCAGCTTGAAAAAGGAATTAAAATCTGACACCTAATATAACATGGATAAACCCTGAAAATATGATGTAAGTGAATAAGCCAGTCAAAAAAGGCAAAAATATTGTACGATTCTACTTGTGTGAGATGTCTAGAGTAGGCAAATTTGTAGAGACCTAAATGTAAAATGTAAACTACAAAAATTCTGGAAGATAGCATAGAAAATTTGGATGATCTTGGTTTCATGATGGGTTTCAAATTCAAAACCAGAAGTATAATCCATGAAAGAAAAAAAATGATTGTGAACTTCATTAAAATTAAAAACTCTGCTCTGTGAAAGACAGTGTTAAGAAAATAAAAAGATAAGCCACAAACTAGGAAAAAAATATTTGCAAAACACATATTTGATAAAGGACTTGTATCAAGTAAATGAAAAAGCATGAATCCATGATAGGAAAAAACAACAACAAACAAACAAAAAACAACCCTCCCTGGTCACCATTGAAGGTGTCAGGACACTAATTTATTAGTCTGAACACTAATAAAGGAAGGAAGCTTTTATCGTGCTTTTCCTATATGAAGTGGTGAAAATCTGTCCCTATTGAAAAAGTTTAGGCCAGGCATGGTGGCTTATGCCTGTAATTCAAGCACTTTGGGAGGCCGAGAGGGGCGGATTACTTAAGGTCCGGAGTTCAAGACTAGCCTGGCCAACACGGTGAAACCCTGTCTTTACTAAAAATACAAAAATTAGCTGGGCATGGTAGCAGGCGTGGAATCCCAGCTACTTGGGAGGCTGAGGCAGGAGAATCGCTTGAACCCAAGAGGTAGAGGTTGCAGTGAGCCAAGATCGCACCACTACACTCCAGCCTGGGTGACTGAGCAAGACTCTGTCTCAAAAAAAGATATCAAACCCTTAAAATCATTAACAGTGAAATTGATCCATTTAATAGCATTCCAAGAAGGATAAGGTATTATGTGCCCCATAATCAAAAGACCCTGAAATAGGCCGGGCGCAGTGGTTCACACCTGTAATCCCAGCACTTTGGGAGGCCGAGGCGGATGGATCACGTGAGGTCAGGAGTTCAAGACCAGCCTGGCCAACATGGTGAAACCCCATCTCTACTAAAAGCACAAAACTTAGCCAGGCGTGTTGGCGCATGCCTATAATCCCAGCTACTTGGGAGGCTGAGGCTAGAGAATCACTTGAACTTGGAAGGTGGAGGCTGTAGTGAGTCAAGATAATGCCACCGCACTCCAACCTGGGCGACAGAGTGAGATTGCATCTCAAAAAAAAAAAAAAAAAAAAAACCTGAAATAAATGCAGATGCAAATTTCAAATGTATACAGCACACACTTGAAAATGTCTGTCATTTATTCTTCCCTGCACCAAACCTAGTCTACACCAACCCTGAGGAGATGTCCCTACTCTTATAAAACGGAGACGAAACCAAAAGTCACACAAAATCATATTCATACCAGCAATCGTACCTGGATAGATCAGACCTTCTCTACCTTAATGTCTACAGATCTCATATGGTATGTTCAGGCTTGAATATAATAAAAAAAAAAAATAAGCTTTTTAACATTCCTAAAATCATTGGCCAATTAAACTCAAAACTCCACCTTACTTTCTTAAATTACTAAATATTACTGTCTTCTATATATAGTAGAAGCACTATCAATGGCAAAATCAAACTTAGTCTTTGTAACACTGGCAGCACAGAGGTGAGGAACCTTCCACCAGCCATTATCCCGCACTCTACCTTAATTTACTTGTGCTTGATAATCCGCTTATGTGGTTTCCAACGTAGAGGAGAGGCAGAGGAAAGAGCTTCGATAAAAAAAAAGAATGAATATTTGGTTAGAACTCCAATAAGCATTTTCCTTCACATATAAAAATGGTGACAGATACTTCGCCAGAGAGGATATTCAAACAGACATTAAAAAAATGATTTTGGTGCAGCACGGTGGCTCACGCCTGTAATACCAGCACTTTGGGAGGCCAAGGCAGGTGGATCACAAGGTCAGGAGTTTGAGACTAGCCTGACCAACATAGCGAAACCCCATCTCTACTAAAAATACAAAAATTAGCTGGGAGTGGTGGCACACGTCTGTAGTCCCAGCTACTCAGGAGGCTGAGGCAGGAGAACTGCTTGAACCCGGGAGGCAGAGGTTGCAGTGAGCCAAAATCGCGCCACTGCACTCCAGCTTGGGCAATAGAGCAAGACTTCATCTCAAAAAAAAAAAAAGAAAAAGAAAAGAAAAAGAAAAGGGGCTCCTCCTCACTAGTCATCAGGGAAATGCAAATTAAAGCCCATAAGATGTCACAACACACCCACCAGATGAGTAAAATTTATTTATTTATGTATTTATTTATTTTTGAGACAGAGTTTTGCTCTTATTGTCCAGGCTGGAGTGCAATGGTGTGATCTTGGCTCACTGCAACCTCCGCCTCCCAGGTTCAAGCAATTCTCCTGCCTCAGTCTCCTGAGTCTCCTGTAATCCCAAGCTGGGGTTACAGGCACCTGCCACCATGCCCCGCTAATTTTTTGTATTTTTAGTAGAGATGGGGTTTTGCCACGGTGGCCAGGCTGGTCTTGAACTCCTGTTCTCAGGTGATCTGCCTGCCTCAGCCTCCCGAAGTGCTGGGATGACAGGTGTGAGCCACCGCACCCAACCCAGATTAGCAAAATGTAATATGACTCACATACCAAGAATATGAAGCCACAGGGACTTCCATGCACACTTGTCAGAAGGTGAACTGGTACAGCCACCAAGAAGAAGTGTTCAGCGTTACAGATTGCAGCTGAAGATATGCACACCCCAGGACCAGCAGTTCCCCTCCCCGATAGACACATTCGTCACTCACAGGCACTGTTAGGAACTGAATCTGGTTTTTCCCCACATTCACATGTTGAAGCCTTCATCCCCAATGTGACTGTATTTGGAGATGAGGTCTTAACCAAGGGAAGCCAGGTTACATGAGGGCACAGTGGTAGAGCCCTAGCCCAACAAGACGGTGTCCCTATATGAAGAGAAGAGGCCAGGCAGGGTGGCTCACACCTGTAACTGTAACACTTCGCGAGGCCAACAGAGGAAGAGAGCTTAAGCCCAGGAGTTCAAGACCAGCCCTGGCAACATAGTGAGACCCTGTCTCTACAAAAAAAAAAAAAATTTTAATTAGCAAGGCATGGTAACAAATGCTTGTAGTCCCAGCTACTTGGGAGGCTAAGGCAGGAGGATCACTTGGGCCCACGAGTTTGAGGTTGCAGTGAGCTGTGGATGTACCACCGCACTCCAGCCTGGGTGACAGAGCTAGACCCGTCTCAAAATAATAATGAAAATAAAAACAGAAAAAAAAAAGAAGTGGAAGAGATACCAGGAGTGCACACACCGAGGAAAGGCCATTGAGGACACAGTGAGAAGGTGGCCGTCTGTAAGCCAGGAAGCAAAGCCTCACCGGAAGTGAGCTACCTGCCAGCACGTAGGTCCTGGACTTCCAGCCTCCAGAACTGTAAGGAGATCCATTTCTGTTGTTGAAGCCACCTGGCCAGGGGTATTTTGTTATGGCAGCCCCAGCTGACACATGTATGCCAGGGTCCAACTTTTAAGTATGTTAGGGTGGTACTTTTTATTTTTCTAGCCCCCAAACTGGAAATACCCAAATTACGATAGAACAGATAAGTAAATTGTGATATATTCATACGATGAAAATAAAAGAATACAGCCACACACAACACGGATGAATTTCACTATCATAATATTAAGTGAAAGAAGCCAGATACAAAAGAACATAGAGTTAGATTCCCTTTATCTCAAGTTCAAAAGCAGGTAAAACGAGACTACAGAATTTAGGGATGTGGCTGGGTGCAGTGACTCAAGCCTGTAATCCCAGCACTTTGGGAGGCTAAGGTGGGCAGATCACCTGAGGTCGGGAGTTCATGACCAGCCTGACCAACATGGAGAAACCCCGTCTCTACTAAAAATACAAAATTAGTCAGGCGTGGTGGCGCATGCCTGTAATCCCAGCTACTCAGGAGGCTGAGGCAGGAGAATCGCTTGAACCTGGGAGGTGGAGGTTGCAGTGAGCTGAGATTGCACTCCAACCTGGGCAACAAGAGCAAAACTCCATCTCAAAAAAAAAAAAAAAAGAATTTAGGGATGCATCCAGATTTAGAAAAACTACAAAGAAAGCAAGAAAATTATTGTTAGAAAAGTTAGGATAGTGGGTAAGGAAGACTTTGTGATCCCATTTCATGACCTAAGTAATGGTTTACAAGGGTAATTATTCATTCAATTACACATTCAAATAGGATGCCTTTTTCTCTATGTATAGATTTTACCATTTAAAAATGTTTTAAAATTATACTATAAGATAAAATAAGAGTAAGTAAGCCCAGGAATATTCTGGTTTTTCTCATGATGATTAGGTTGATAGCTTTCATATACTTCAACCTTTTATTTTTCTCTTTTTCTGGATGTCCCTGATTTTTTTTTTTTTTTTTTTTTTTTGAGATGGGGTCTTACTCTGTTGCCCAGGCTGGAGTGCGGTGGCACGACCTTGGCTTACTGCAACCTCTGCCTCCCAGGTTCAAACGATTCTCCTGCCTCCGCCTCCTGAGTAGCTGGGACTACAGGTGTGCGCCACCATGCCCAGCTAATTTTTTTGTACTTTTAGTAGAGAAGGGGTTTCACCATGTTGGCCAAGCTGGTCTCAATCTCTTGACCTCGTGATCCACCTGCCTCAGCCTCCCAAGTGCTGGGGTTACAGGCATGAGCCACCGCACCTGGCTTTTTTTTTTTTTTTTTTTTTTTTTAAGACAACGTCTTACTATGTTCCCCACACTGACCTCCAACTCCTGGCCTCAGGCGATCCTCCTGCCTTGATCTCCCCAGTCGCTGGGATTATAGGCGTGAGCCACCACAATGGGCTCCCCTGATTACTGATGCTGTAAGCATGTGCATCTTTAGTCTGTCTGATAAATAATCCAGTGCTAGATGCTGGCATTTTTCCAAGCATTAGAGAAAGGCAGCAAACCAGCCACATGAGGTCCTCACCCTCAGGAACTGATAGTCTGATTTAAACCTAAATGCTGTCATAATCCATTTAATACCACCTGTTGTATGGGACTGGTCTAAGAATTAAATGCCTGACCTAATGTTTGGAACCCAGCAACTGTTCAACAAACGTTAGTTCCATTCCACAGTCCAGGAAGGAATGGCAGATTTTCTGTTTCTAGTTCCAGGATGGAAAAAACTGCATATTTCTATATATATCAAATTGCATTCTTCATTCCACTCACAGCTTTTGTCAGGATAAAACGAAAACTGAAAACAGAAATCAGTAAACTAGGGCCCAAATCTAGCCCAGCTCTTATTTATGTAAATAAAGTTTTATTAGAACACATGAACATCAACCCATTTAAACGTCATCAAGGGCTACTTTCATGGTACAGTGGCAGAGGTGAATAATTGCAAGAGATGGTCTGATCCTTTACCAAATAAGTTTGCCAATCTCTAATTTAGAGTTCTCTCACTTCAGAGGACACACAATATTCATTTATTTGATGTCAGTTGTTAAGCACATACTTTTACTACTATATGCATTACATAAATGGACAACTAAGTGATATACAATCTTTACTAAAAAGTTTCTTGACCAGGCACAGTGGTTCACACCTGTAATCCGAGCACTTTGGGAGGCCAAGGTGGGTGGATCACTTGAGGTCAGGAGCTCGAGACCAGCCTGACCAACATGGTGAAACTCCATCTCTACTAAAAATACAAAAAAAAAAAATTAGCTGGGCATGATGACAGGCACCTGTAATCCCACGTACTCAGGAGGCTGACGCACAAGAATCACTTGAACCCAAGAGGCAGAGATTCCAGTGAGCCAAGATCGCACCATTGCACTTCAGCCTGGGCGACACAGAGAGAGTCCATCTCAAACAAAAAAAGAAGTTTATATCCAGTGCAGGCGGGAAGCACAGTGTGTAGAGAAACGGACCTGCACTCTAAAATCAAGGTGTATTTTCACATCTTCTATCACAGTCATATATACTTTTCATTACATACCTTTACAGGAATTTTCCTATCAAAATCAGGGAAGTGAATTATTTTGTTTAGCTTGGACACATATAGTATCATTATGGTGGCTGCCATCTGAAGAAAAAGAGAAAAGGGGAGAGACAAACTTCAGCAAAATATCTGCAAAGATTGATTGAGGTGCAATGACATCATCAGAAGAAAACACAGTCATCAAAATGAAATATAGCAAAAAACTCATTTTCTGGGTTCCAGAAAAAAATAACTATTTCTCAGAATATTAAAATTGTTTTTCTTGCCACAGTACAGATTCCATCAGAACTCTAGGCAAAAAATGTAATGTTGGGCTGGGCACGGTGGCTCACAGCTATAATCCCAGCACTTTGGGAGGCCAAGATGGGTGGATTACTTGAGGTCAGGAGTTCAAGACCAGCCTGGCCAACATGATGAAACCCTGTCTTTACTGAAAAACAAAAATTAGCTGGGCATGCTGGCAGACGCAGAATCCCAGCTACTCAGGAGGCTGAAGCAGGAGAATCGCTTGAACCTGAGAGGCCGAGGTTGCAGTGAGCCAAGATCACACCACTGCACTCCGGAGTGAGACACCACTGTCTCAAAAAAAAAAAAAAAAAGGTAATATCAGTTGGGTGCTGTGGCTCATGCCTGTAATCCCAGCACTCTGGGAAGCCAAGGCAGGAAGATTGCTTGAGCCTAGGAGTTCAAGACCAGCCTAAGCAACATGGTGAAAACCCATCTCTACAAAAAAATACAAAAAATTAGCCAGTCTTGGTGATCTGTGGTCCCAGCTATTCAGCATACTGAGGTGTGAGGATCACCTGAGCCTGGAAAGTCAAGGCTGCAGTGAGCCATGATCATGCCACTGCCCTCCAGCCTGGGAGACAGAGCAAGCCTCTATCTCAAAAAAAAAAAAAAGTATAATATCAAATAGACTGACACATACACATATACATTATCTCAAGGGGCTCTAGGAATGGAACTGTGGGAGCGGGAGAAAGGGAATGGTCTTCCTGACAGTGACAAATGTGCAAAAGTGATCACAGTCAGTGAGGTGACACATTGATCCTGGACCGTATTTCCCATATAGTAAACATACGGTTATCTTCCCCCATAAAGGCACGGGAACATCCTTTTAAAAGAAACTCCACACCTAAGCATATTTTTTTTAAAGTCCATTATTTCCATAAAACAGAAGACCAACAAAGAGGGAAAAAAGTTTAAAGACAGATTTACTTTTCAATCCAGCTGGCATAGCAAAAATGTCTCATCAAATCCTCTTAATCTGGAGTGCCCTAGGTATACTGGAAATACTCCATATCATTATTATGAAATAAAAATTTAACATCATCTTTCATGCAAGTTGTAGAACTTACTGAATTTATATTATATTAGGATACAAAAATTTAAGTCTCCTTCAACATGATTATAATCCTATACCTTGCTCCTGAGTTTACAAACTTAATACTTATCATATATTTATGTAATTAAGCCCACCCTGAATTATAACTGTACTTTGTACTTATGCCTGGCTTTATAATTTTTAAAGAAATACAATAACACTGGCCAGGCGCAGTGGCTCACGCCCATAATCCCAACACTTTGGAGGCCAAGGTGGGCAGATCACTTGAGCCCAGAAGTTCAAGACCAGCCTGGGCATTATGGCAAAACTCTAACTCTACAAAAAATACACAAATTAGTCAGTGTGGTGGTGCGTGCCTGTAGTCCCAGCTACTTGAAAGGCTGAGGCAGGAGGATCGCTTGAGCCCAGGAAGTGAAGGGTGCAGTGAACCAAGATCACACCACTGCACTCCAGCCTGGGCAACAGAGCCAGACACTGTCAAAAAAAAGAAAGAAAGAAAAATAAAATAAAATAAAATAAATACACCAACACTTACTTAAAATAAATGTAATTCTGACTTTTAAAATTAGGTCTAACTGGCCTCTTACCTCAACAAATTGCAAATCAGAAAGGCTTTACCTTTGGGTATAAGCCACTGGGTTAAAGAGTAATTAATTTATTTCACTTAGAGACTACAAACGGCACCTTATCACTGAATTTTTGTTTGTTTGTTTGTTTGTTTGTTTGTTTTTTGAGACAGAGTCTTGCTTGTCACCTGGGCTGGAGTGAAGTGGTGCAATCTTGGCTCACTGCAACCTCTGCCTCCCGGTGAATGTTCAAGCAATTTCCGGCTATTTTTTTTATTTTTAGCAGGGACTGAGTTTCACCATGTTGTCCAGGCTGGTCTCAAACTATTGACTTCAAGTGATCCACCAACCTCGGCCTCCCAAAGTGCTAGGATTATAGGCATGAGCCACCGTGCCTGGCCTGATCTTTTTTTTTCTAATGTGCTTTTTTCTAATATTTTTACACTGAAATATAATTTTTTTCCTCTAAGAAAATTCTTGTTATAATTGCTTCTCCCTAAAATGATGTTGCAAAGAGGTATTTATTAGCAAGACATTTAATCAGAATAATGTTTATTTGGCCAGGCGCAGTGCCTCATGCCTGTAATCCTAGCACTTTGGGAGGCCGAGGTGTGTGGACCACGAGGTCAGGAGTTCGAGATCAACATAGACAACATGGTAAAACGCCGTCTCTATTAAAGATACAAAAAATTAGCTGGGCATGGTGGTGCACACCTATAATCACAGCTACTTGGGAGGCTGGGGCAGGAGAATCACTTGAACCCGGGAGGCAGAGGTTGCAGTGAGCCAAGATCGCGCCATTGCACTCCAGCCTGGGTGACAGGGTGAGACTCGGTCTCAAAAAAAAAAAAAAGAAGAAGAAGAATGTTTACCCAGATTCACAATTAAAAATTTAGTTAACAGATACTATTTTCATAATGTTAAGCTTTTCCCTCTATGAATTAAATCAAAATCAAAACAAACAAAAAACATTGTTGTCTGTTACTATTTATTTATCTGGAAATCACCAGTATATAACCACAAGAATAAACAAGTCACAAATTAACATAAATGGGAAATTTCAGAAACTGCCAATTGGGCATAGTTTGAAAGCTCACCCAAGCTCACCCTTGTACTTCAGAGCAAAAATCACAATTGGGCATAGTTTGAAAGCTCACCCAAGCTCACCCTTGCACTTCAGAGCAAAAATCACAATTGGGCATAGTTTGAAAGCTTACCCAAGCTCACCCCTGTACTTCAGAGCAAAAATCACAAACTCCAGGAAGCAAACTGCAAACCTGTTTTGTTTAGCACATAGGGAGTTTTGTAAAAATTTGAATCTGTTGCCAGCATGTACAAGTTTGAAGATTTTATGTAAAAACTCAAACTCTCAGCCAAGCGCGGTGGCTCACACCTGTAATCCCAGCACTTTGGGAGGCCGAGGCGGGCGGATTGCTTGAGGTCAGGAGTTCGAGACCAGCCTGACCAACATGGCAAAAACCCATCTCGGCCGGGCGCGGTGGCTCAAACCTGTAATCCTAGCACTTTGGGAGGCCGAGACGGGCAGATCACGAGGTCAGGAGATCGAGACCATCCTGGCTAACACGGTGAAACCCCGTCTCCACTAAAAAATACAAAAAACTAGCTGGGCGAGGTGGCGGCGCCTGTAGTCCCAGCTACTCGGGAGGCTGAGCCAGGAGAATGGTGTAAACCTGGGAGGCGGAGCTTGCAGTGAGCTGAGATCCGGCCACTGCACTCCAGCCCCAGCGACAGGGCGACAGAGCCAGACTCTGTCTCCAAAAAAAAAAAAAAAAAAAAAAACCATCTCTACTGAAAATACAAAAATAGCTGGCCGTGGTGGCAGGTGCCTGTAATCCCAGCTACTTGAGAGGCTGAGCTGGAAGAATTTCTTGAACCTGGGAGGCAGAGGTCGCAGTGAGTCGACATAGTGCCATTGCGTACTCCAACCTGGGCGACAAGAGCAAAACTCCGTCTCAAAAAAAAAAAAAAATTCAAACTCTTTCTCTTGAAAACCTTCTGATGCTAATAATAAGGGCAGCACGGTGGGTCCCATCCCATCTCCCAACCCTTTTCCTATCAGGCACAATGGCTTAAACTAAGTATCAAGCTGACACTTTAAGTGGGACAAGTAATCTCTCTCCCACCCAGTCCTCAGTCAACCCATGTGTTACCCGCCAGGCCTTGGAGGCTCTGAGTCTCGTAGCTCCTGCTTCACAGTAATTAAATTCAGTTAAGGAACTTAAGAAGCTGTTTTTCCCATAAATACAATTGTTCCTAAATTGTAGACTGAAATAAAGTGTCACTATGTCCTGTTGTCTCACCAGGACTACCATGACCCTCTGGTCCTCTGCCAGCTGAATAAATTCGCAACCACAGCTTTAAACAAAAGGACTTAAAATGTCATTATGAACACTGATGACAAAATAAGAAGTTAATTCTTTTTTTTCTTCACTCACCTGTCCAATTCCAAGGAAAATTGGTGACGGGAAACTACAAAGAAGAACAACGAATCAGTTGAGCAAATATAAAAATCTGTAGATAGTACCTAATAAATAATGACAAGTTATTAAAAAGTCTGAGAAAATGAAAATGGATCAAATGGTTCACTTTTCATTTAATTCTTTTTTTTTTCTTTTTAAGACAGTGTCTTGCTCTGTTGCCCAGGCTGGAATGCAGTGGTGTAAACATGGCTCAGTGGAGTCTCAACCTGGTGGGCTCAGAAGATGCTCCCACCTCAGCTTCCTGCCACCCAGGCTGGAGTGCAGTGGTGTGCTGGCTCAAGCCATCTTTCCACCTCCGCCTCCCTAGTAGCTGGGACCACAGAGGCATGTCACCACACCCAGATAAACATTACATACATATATATATAAAATATATATATATTATGCTTCATCTCTCTATATATATATCAGTGTGTGTGTGTACGTATATGTGTGTGTGTGTATGTGTGTGTGTGTGTGTGTGTGTATATATATATATATATAGAGAGAGAGAGAGAGAGAGAGAGAGATGGAGTCTCACTCTGTCACCCAGGCCAGAGTGTAGTGGCACGATCTCAGCTCACTGCAACCTCCGCCTCCTGGGTTCAAGCGATTCTCCTGCCTCAGCCTCCCGAGTAGCTGGGACTATAGGCATGTACCACCACACCCGGTTAATTTTTGTAATTTTTAGTAGAAACAGAGTTTCACCATGTTGGCCAGGCTGGTCTCAAACTCTTGACCTCAAATGAGCTGCCCGCCTCGGCCTCCCAAAGGGCTGGGATTATAGGCAGGAGCCACCATGCCCAGCTAAACATGATATAGCTTCAAAATACTCTGGGGGGCGATGGTGGAGTGAGTGGGAGAGGGATACTAATGCAGCAAGGTTGTGGACACTGGGGAGGGGCTACATAGTGTTTCATTATATTAGTTTTAAAGGATAATATGCCCAGGAACAAATCTAATCAAAGCTTTGCAAGAAAGGCATCTGTATAAAAAAGCATACATCAATATTCTCAAAATTAAAGATCTAAATAAAGGTCATGGGTTGGAAACTCGATATTGTAGTGAGATCCATTATCCCCGAACTTATTTATAGAAGCAGTGCAATCTCAGCAGAAATATCAGCAGATATTTTGTGGAAACTGACAATCTGATCCTAAAGCTGAATGAAAAGAAAGGCAAAGAGCACAAACATATCACCCAAGACAATCCTGAAGATAAACAAAAGTCTGAGGAATGACTCTAATGGATGTCAGGATTCATTTTCAAGTTACAATAAGTGAGACTGTATGGTATTTACACAAAGATAATCCAATGGGACAATGGAAAAGAACACAGGTCAAGACAGGGACACACATGTACAGACACCTGATTTATGACAATTTATGACACAGATGATGCTGCAGAGCAGTGGGGAAAAGACGATCTTTCAGCAAACGGCACTGGGTGATTTGCATGCAGACTCCTGACCCCTACCTCACATCATATTTAACAAGGCAGGACTGCACCTGCACTGGCTCAACCCTTCACTGGCTCCCAGTCATTTCTTAGGCTAATCACAAAGCTGGAATATCCCACAAAACTCAGCCCTCTATCTGTATGTCGGAAGGGAAACTCACCTATCTCAGACAGGCTAAGAAGAGAATAAAGAACAAACCTACCTTATCAGAGAAAACAGAATGAATGGCTGGACAGTACCACCATGCAAATAAAATTAATTCTAGTCAGTGCTGGGTCATGCCACCCATATACTCCCTTCCACACAGAAGCACCCATTCCACAGCTGGGTCCTCTGCTGCAGAAAGCTGCCTGATTGTATAGCATGTCCACTCCCTGAGCATGGCCTGCATTTTAACTGTTGGTCTCTGCAGGAATATAACACTTACACCCCTGCCCCAATTCAGGACAGCTCTGCAGAGCCGGTACCACTCAAGAGCCCCTGGGATGAGGCCTTTGCTGTGACTGCCTCAAAGCCCGACTTCTCCCTCTGCCTGATTCTGCTTCCTAGCATCACTTCCCAACAGACTTCCTATACCTCTGAGAATACAACCTGTAACATGAAGCAAAATCACAAGGCAACAATATAAACAAACAGTAAAACAACAACAAAAAGGGTCACCCGGCTGGGCGCAGTGGCTCATGCCTATAATCTCAGCACTTTGGGAGGCCGAGGCAAGATCGCCTGAGGTGAGGAGTTCGAGACCAGCCTGGTCAACATGGTGAAACCCTATCTCTACTAAAAAACAAAAAATTAGCCGGGCGTGGTTGCGGGCACCTGTAGTCCCAACTACTTGGAAGGCTGAGGCATGAGAATCACTTGAACCCAGGAGGCAAAGGTTGCAGTGAGCCGAGATCGTGCCACTGCCCTCCAGCCTAGGCGACAGAACGAGACTCTGTCTCCAAAAAATAAATAAATTGAAAAAAATAAACAAACAGTAAAACAACAACAAAAAGGCTCACCGAAGATAAGTCAAAGAGCCCAGCCTAGAAGAACGTTTAAGGCATGGAAGAGAAGGAAGTCTTGCTAATTGCTTCAGGCCATAGAACATCTCAGAAAAAATAAAACCAATAAAACAAAAGCTCAAAGGTGAGTTGATATGACAGTCAAAGGAGATTAAAAGAAAGCATTGCAGACCTAAGGAAACCAACTAAGACCAAACAACCTAACTGCCACATAAGGAAATACATTCAGACACAACCAGGAGCTACAAGGCGACTGCTGCAAATGCAATTACCAACACCTGAGGCGATCATAGTGCATGCCAACGACAACAACTCTAAAAGATAAATCCATCTGGAAGACAGAAAACCACCACCACACAGCACTAGTTACCAGGCCTGGAATTTAGAAGACTATATTCCATAACTTTATTTTGAATTCTATTCTATAATTTAAGTTGAACCACCTTACTGAGTTATTAAACTACTCAATAGGCGAGATGTGGTGGCTCACGCCTGTAATCCCAGCACTTTGGGAGGCCAAGGAGGGTGGATTATCTGAGGTCAGGAGTTTGGGACCAGCCTGGACAACATGGTAAAACCCCATCTCTACTAAAAAATGCACAAATTAGCCAGATGTGGTGGCACACACCTGTAATCCCAGTTACTTGGGAGGCTGAGGCAGGAGAATCGCTTGAACCTGGGAGGCAGAAGTTGCAGTGAGCTGAGATCATGCCACTGCACTCTAGCCTGGGTGACAGAGCAAGACTCTGTCTTAAAAAAAAAAAAAAAAAATCTGAAACACTGGGTCTAAAAGAAACTCAATGACTTTAGCTTTTTAATATTTTTTATTGATCCTAGACCTCTTACATTTAGAGGGGTCTTTTAAGACATATTAATCCTTGTAGTAAAGAAACATATATTTGAAAGTCAGTAATTCTTTCAGTTGAACTTCTACTTCTCTTTTCTCCATTCAGTTCAGTTAAAACTAAATTTCATGTACGCATGCTAGGGCAATCCCCATCTAAATAACTGTGCAAGTGCAGCCAGCATGACCCATGCTGTGGCCACTCCTGATAACGGTGCAAGATGAAGTTCCCAGGGTAGCCATCAAGTATTCTTGCCAAAAATGTTTAGACCAAATGAAATAAAGTCTTTAGATCTGACTTCCAGTTAGAAAATAGAGGAAGATAAGGTAATTGAGACCTCAAAAGATAAACTGGACAATCCAAAATGTGGGACATTTTACAAAACAACTGGTCCAGGATTTTCAAAAAGTCAATATCACGAGGAGGGAGTGGGATGGGGAAATTTTCTACATTAAAAGAAACTAAAAAAACAAATCTGTATGTATTGCATGAGACTTGATCGGATCATAAAACCATAAAAAACATAATTGGGACAATTGGGATTGTGGGGGAAAAGAAGAAACGTTTTATCTAAGGAATTATCAGGCCCAGAGAGGCCCTGGAATGTAACAGCAGCCATATCACTACTCTTTGAGCTAAATAATTACCTTCTTTTTTTTTTTTGAGAAGGAGTCTCACTCTGTCACTCAGGTTGGAGTGCAGTGGCCGGATCTCAGCTCACTGCAACCTCCACCTCCCGGGTTCAAGCAATTCTCCTGCCTCAGCCTCCTGAGTAGCTGGGATTACAGGCGCCTGCCACTACGCCCAGCTAATTTTTTGTATTTTTAGTAGACACGGGGTTTCACCATGTTGGCCAGGCTGGTCTCAAACTCTTGACCTCGTGATCCGTCCACCTTGGCCTCCCAAAGTGCTGGGATTACAGGCTTGAGCCACCACGCCCGGCCGAGGCTCAAGTTTTTCAAGAAAAAAAGGACATATCAAGGGTGGGGTGATTACAAAAGTGATTTGTCAGGAATTCTCATTGGTTCACAGAAATATCATTGGTTAGTGATTGGCTACACACTGTTGAACTCTAGGGCATCTTATGGCTATTGGGTATCAGTCTAGCACCCACATAGCAAGTGGCTTTAAGAGGTAATTATTGAGCGGAGGGTGGTGGCTCTTGCCTGTAATTTCAGCACTTGGGAGGCCGAGGCGGGTAGATCACCTGAGGTCAGAAGTTCAAGACCATCTTGGCCAACACGGTGAAACCCCATCTCTACTAAATATACAAAAATTAGCCGGGTGTGGCGGCGGGCAACCGTAGTGCCAGCTACTGGGGAGGCTGAGGCAGGAGAATGGCGGGAACCCGGGAGGCGGAGCTTGCAGTGAGCTGAGATCCGGCCACTGCACTCCAGCCTGGGCGGCAGAGCGAGACTCTGTCTCAAAAAAAAAAAGTAGGCCGGGCACAGTGGCTCACGCCTGTAATCCAGCACTTTGGGAGGCCAAGGCAGGTGGATCACAAGGTCAGAATATCTAGACCATCCTGGCTAACACAGTGAAACACCGTCTCTACTAAAAAAATACAAAAAAAATTATCCAGGCGTGATGGCGGCACCTGTAGTCCCAGCTACTCGGGAGGCTGAGGCAGGAGAATGGCGTGAACCCAGGAGGTGGAGCTTGCAGTGAGGTGAGATCGCGCCACTGCACTCCAGCCTGAGCAACAGAGCTAGACTCCACCTCAAAAAAAAAAAAAAAAAGTGATTCCTTTATGTTTCTGTGTCTCCACCTATTTATCTATATCCATCCATCCCAAAAGATATCTGAAATTGTTGCCTCATGTTCATTATAGTAAATTTTTTTAAATTTCACCCTAATATTTCTATTTTGTTTTTTGTTTTGTTTTGTTTTTGTTTTTGCTTTTGAGATGGAATCTCACTCTGTTACCCAGGCTGGAGCACAGTGGCTCAATCTCAGCTCACTGCAATCTCTGCCTCCCAGGTTCAAGCAATTCTCCTGCCTCAGCCTCCCAAGTAGCTGGGATTACAGGCGCCCACCACCATGCCCGGCTAATTTTTATATTTTTAGTAGCAATGTGTGTTCGCCATGTTGGCCAGGCTGGTCTCAAACTCCTGACCTCAGGTGATCTGCCCACCTGAATTCTTTATAATAATCACAACAGAATAACTTTTCTTAAAAAAGGTGCTGTCAGCTGGGCACAGTGGCTCACGCCTATAATCCTAGCACTTTGGGAGGCCAAGGCAGGTGGATCACCTGAGGTCAAGAGTTTGAGACCAGACTGGCCAACATGATGAAACCCCATCTCTACTAAAAATACAAAAATTAGCTGGCCGTGGTGGCGCATGCCTGTGATCCCAGCTACTCAGGAGGCTGAGGCAAGAGAATCGCTTGAACCCAGAAGGCGGAGGTTGCTGTGAGCCAAGATCATGCCATTGTACTCCAGCCTGGGAAACAAAAGCAAAGCTCCATCTCAAACAAAAAAAGGCATTGATTCTAGGTAGTGGGAATTATTATTGTCTTCTTTGCTCATTTCTGTATCCCAATGTTTTAACTGTGTTCTTGTAGATGTGAACGTGAGGAAGTGACGGTCATGAGAATAGAACTCCTTCAAGAGTCTTCTGATTCTGGCTGGGTGTGGTGGTTCACACCTGTAATCGCAGCACTTTGACAGGCCGAGGCAGGTGGATCACTTGAGGTCAGGAGTTTGAGACCAGCCTGGCCAATATGGCAAAACCCCGTCTCTATTAAAAATACAAAAATTAGCTGGGGAGTCAGGCGCGGTGGCTCACTCCTGTAATCCCAGCACTTTGGGAGGCCGAAGCGGGTGGATCACTTGAGGTCAGGAGTTCAAAACCAGCCTGGCCAACATGGTGAAACCCCGTCTCTACTAAAAATACAAAAATTGGCCAGGCGCAGTGGCTCATGCCTGTAATCCCAGCACTTTGGGAGGCTGAGGCAGGCGAATCATGAGGTCAGGAGCTCGAGACCAGCCTGACCAACATGGCGAAACCCCGTTTCTACTAAAAATATAAAAAAAATAGCTGGCGTAGTGGCAGGCCCTGTAATCCCAGCTACTCAGGAGGCTTGGGCAGGAGAATTGCTTGAACCCAGGAGGTGGAGGTTGCAGTGAGCAGAGATCGAGCCACTGCATTCCAGCCTAGGTGAGAGTGAGACTCCGTCTCAAAAAAAAAAATTACAAAAATTGGCCGGGCGCAGTGGCCTGTAATCTCAGCACTTTGGGAGGCCAAGGCGGGTAGATCACGAGGTCAGGAGTTCAACACCAGCCTGGCCAAGAGACCAGCCTGGCCAATATGGTGAAACCCCATCTCTACTTAAAAAAAATATAAAAATTAGCCAGGCGTGGTGGTGGGCGCCTGTAATCCCAGCTACTTGGGAGGCTGAGGCAGGAGAATTGCTTGAACACGGGAGGTAGAGGTTGCAGTGGGCCAAGATCATGCCATTGCACTCCAGTCTGAGCAACAGAGAGAGACTCTGACTCAAAACAAATAAATAAATAAATAAGCCAGGAGTGGTGGTAAGTGCCTGTAATCCCAGCTACTTGGGAGGCTGGGGCAGAAGAATTGCTTGGACCCGGGAGGCAGAGGTTGCAGTGAGCTGAGATCACACCACTGCACTACTGAGTAGCTGGGATTACCAGGCACAGCTAATTTTTGTATTTTTAGTAGTGACAGGGTTTCACCATGTTGGCTGACCAGGTTGGTCTCAAACTCCTGACCTCAAGTGATCCACCTGCCTCAGCCTTCCAAAGCAGTGGGATTATAGGTGTGAGCCACTGCGCCCGGCCATGGAGTCAACAATTTAAAAGTAAACCAGCCAGCCAGATGTGGTTTTTGGCTCACAACACTCAGAGCTCCTCAAGTGATGAAAGCAGCAAGCAGAAGACAAGTGCACGCGGAGGTGAGAGGAAAGGAGTCTCACGTGTCCCTCCTAGAGTGGCTCTCAGTGCACCAAGCAGGGAAACAATGCCAGGAGGCACAGTCACAGCAGTGAGAAGGGAGTAAGGAGGAGGCCTGGGGAGGCCAAGCTGGACAGCCTGGAGATCTTGGAGAGGTACGGTTACTCGCGTTACTGTTGACCATCCGAAATGGGCCACTGTTGTCATACCAAACTAAAACAGTAGCCAGGTAGGAAGAGCACTCAGGGTATAAAACGTTGCTCAAGAATGTAATTGTCTGCAAGCCCAACTGCTGGAACTGCTTGTTGTAACCTGAAACCAGTTTTACCTCCAGCTTCTGAGACCACTTGCTGCAACTCCAAGACTAATTTTGCCACCACCTTCGCTCACCAGTCATTGCCTGCCAGCTCCCCAAACCCTGACAGTACCAAGAAACCTTCTCCCAGCAGGGTATGTAACATTTCTTCTTTTTCAGCAAAACCTCAAACCTTCTCTTCGTTCTTCAGACATACCAAAGACCACCCAGATGACATGGACGACTCACACCGCGATTCTTTCTTCCCAAATAAAACATTAAATTTAGAGCCTTGTCTGCACATTGTTATTTTGACTTTGACCCTTGTAAGGAGAGGGTCGTGGCAGCAGTCGTGGAAAGCAAGGTTCAGGAGAGTTTGCTGGAGACCAGAGTAGACTGTGACATTGCAGCATGTGGGCCCTGAAGCCACAGGAAGGGTGACCTGAGCTAGGTGGAGAGGAAGGCTGAGACTTACAGAATCAGTCACCAGAAGCTCAGGCACCCTTCCACAGGGGACAGAAAGGATGGCATATCCAGAGTCTCAACAGAGCATGAGCAGCTGGGAGCTAGGAGGACCCAGTCCTATCTCCTGGCCCCGGCCTGGTGGGTAAGGCAAAGATCCAGCTCCGTCGAGGGGGGTGAAGCAGCAGCATCTTCAGGACAGAGTGAGGTTTTCATTAAAGTGAGAGCACAGTAGGAGTTGCTTTTGGTTTGGGATACAGAATTCCAATTCCCACCACTGAGGATTCCAATTCAGTACCTTCTATGAAAAAAACCTCTCCAAGTGATTGAGACTACTGGGCAGGTTTGGAAATTACTGTGTCTAGACCAGGCACAGTGGCTCACGCCTGTAATCCCAGCACTTTAGGAGGCCAAGCCAGGTGGATCACTTGAGCCCAGGAGTTCGAGACCAGCCTGAGCAACATATTGAGACTCCATTTCTAAAAAAAAAAAAAACAGCTGGGCATGGTGGCGTGCAACTCAGGAGGCTGACTTCGGAGGATTGTCTGAGGCAGCAGAGGTTCCAGTGAGCTGAGACTGCACCACTGCACTCCAGCCTGGGTGACAGAGTAAGACCCTGTCTCAAAAAAAAAAAAAAAAAACAAAAACCTCAAAGCCTTGGGATGCATACTAAACATATATAGCAAATACTGAGCAAATATTTGTTGAAATTAATACAGTAAAGTTAGATATTTGTATTAAGCATCATTAGTAAATTCTTCCATGTCATAGACTAGGAGTACAATATTACATAATATTAAAACAGAAAAGACCAGCTTGGTGTGGTGGCTTACGCTAGTAATCTCAGTACTTTGGGAGGCTAAGGCAGGAGGATCACTTGAGCCCAGGCATTTGAGAGACCAACCTGGGCAATAGAGCAAAGCCCCATCTCTACAAAAATTAAAAATTCAAATAAAATTTTTTTAATTCAAAAATGATCCAGGAATGGTGGTGCACACCTGTAGTCTCAGCTACTCAGGAGGCTGAGGCGAGAGGATCACCTGAGCTCAGGAGGTAGAGGCTGCTGTCCTTGATCATGCCACTGCACTCCAGCCTGGGTGACAGAACAAGACCCAGTCTCAAAAGAAAGAAGAGAAAAAACTCCACAACTCCAGAACAACTGTACAACCCTTAGGAACCTGATCCAAAGGACCAAGAGTATAACCAAGCCAGGCGCAGGGGCTCACGCCTATAATCCCAGCCCTTCAAGAGGCCAAGGCAGACGGATTGCTTGAGTCCAGGAGTTCGAGACCAGCCAGAGCAACATGGCAAGAACCCCTCTCTACAAAAAAAAAAAAGCAAAAATTAGCCGGGTGAAGTGGTACACTCCTGTAGTCTTGGCTACTCAGGAGGCTGAGGTGGGAAGATCACTTGAGCCCAGGAAGTAGAGGCTGAAGTGAGCTGTGATGGTGCCCCACTGCACTCCAGACTCCAGCCTGGGCGACAGAGTGAGACGCTGTCTCCAAAAAAAAAAAAAAAAGCATAACTAACTGGCCACAAACTCTTAAATGCCCTTATTTTCCCCTCTCACCTTAAAAGGTTCTCACAGCCTTCAAAGGTCTCTCTGTCCAACCAGGTAAATCTGGCATTACAATGAATTATAAAACTAACAAATCACTAAGATCACCCATTCATTTTGTACCCTGACCAGAAACAATCTGCCCAGAATGAAAGAGGAAAAAGTATCCCCTGAGTTACATTCCCATGACCCTGCGAATTAGGTAACTACCAAAAGGTCCTTTCTTCTATCCTACAACACAACATTCTATCCTCAGTCAGCTCACGCTTGGATCCGATTTCTATAGTTTATTGCTGTAACCACATCACCCCAGCCCTCCTCCCCTCAATAATGTGTGCTTAAAGCATTTTGAGAGGAAAGAATGAACAATGTGATGTGAGCAGGGTTCTCCAACTGTATATTACATTACAGAAATGTGGAATGTTTCTTTAAAAGGATTATGAGGGTTTTGGCCTTCCTAAGGCAAGAACTCCATTTTTTCCTTCAATCATGAAACTCAATAAACATAGAAAGGCTAGAGCTTTTTTTTTTTTTTTTTTTTTTGAGACAGAGTCTCACTCTGTCACCCAGGCTGGAGTGCAATGGCGTGATGTCAGCTTACCACAACCTCTGCCTCCCTGGTTCAAGCGATTCTCCTGCCTCAGCCTCCCAAGTAGCTGGGATTGCAGGTACCCGCCACCACACCCGGCTAATATTTGTATTTTTAGTAGAGACGGGTTTCACCATGTTGGCCAGGCTGGTCTCAAACTCCTGACCTCAGGTGATCCACCGACCTCGGCTTCCCAAAGTGCTGGGATTATAGGTGTGAGCCACTGCGCCCAGCCCTTAGAGCCTTTCTTAGGAGGTGTCTTTTATCGTAATTCTTCCTGGTTGAACACTGCCCTTCATCTTCAAAGCACTAACCATGGTTTGCTGGCACCTGCCTCCAACAAGAGGACTTGGGTTTTGGAGGCGTTGACTGCCATGGCCAGTCAGCACCCTGCTCACTCAAGTGCACAAAATGAAGACTTATCTTCAATTGTCATTGACATAATGACTGGCCACTCCCAAACAAGCCCATTAATAGCATTCTCATTTTCTGGTATTTTTTTTTTTTTTTTTTTTTGAGACTGAGTCTTGCTCTATTGCTCAGGCTGGAATGCAGTGGTACAATCTCAGCTCACTGCAACTGCCACCTCCTGGGTTCAAGTGATTCTCCTGACTGAGCCTCCCAAGTAGCTGGGATTATAGGCGTGCACCACCATGCTCAGCTAATTTTGTGTGTGTGTGTGTGTGTGTGTGTTTAGTAGAGACAGGGTTTCACCACGCTGGCCAGGCTGGTCTCAAACTCCTGACCTCATTATCTGCCCGCCTCAGGCTCCCAAAGTGCTGGGATTACAGGCGTGAACCACCGCACCCAGTCTTTTTTCTTTTTTTTTTATTGTAAGTGTTTAAGTTTTCTTTTTCCTTCATTAGCTTCCGTGTCAAATGCTCCAGGTTTAGGTACAGTATGTCCACATTCATTTCCTTGAGGCAGGGCTGTGTTTCCCATGGACACCAGGCAGCAGGCTGTAATACACTGGAGAGACCTTGCCATGAATACGGACAGCCACAGGATCACCAAAAAAAATCCCAAATCCATCCCTTCCTTTTACTGCTGCTGCTATGCCCTGCCCAGTCCATGCCGTCTTTACCTGCAGCCCTGCAGTGGCTTCTAACCCCTCTCCCTGCTGCCAGTACTGTCAGTTCTCTACCTGCCTGCCAGCCAGAGAGATCTTTTTAATCACACAAATTGTGTCAGGTCACTCCCATGTCAAAACCTTCCAAGGGGCTTCCAATTGCATTTAGCACGAAACTACAACTATTTATCCCGTCTCATCCTTCCACCCTGGTCCCCAGATATCTGCTCTCAACACAGCAGCCAGAGTGATTTAGATCATGTCACTCCCCTGCCCAACACCTTGCGTGGCTCCCATCTCACTCAGAGCTGACGCCAGAGCCCTCGCGGTGGCCTCCAAAGGCCCCACACAGGCCAGCAATCCGTTACTCTCAGACCCCATCTGGTACCATTCCCATTCAAACTCCTCACTCCTCCAGGCCTGGAATGCTCTTCCCCCCGTCCCCCGGTGTGGCTTATGTCCCCACCTCACTCCGGGTCATGGCTCCAATGCCACCTCCTCCTGAGGCTCCACTGATCACGCTCACACTGCATATTCTCCCCTCCCTGTCTCCCTCACTCCCTTTCCTGTCTTATTTTTTCCCCAGCACCTTGGTCACATCTGACATAATGTAAATGTTACTGGCTCATTGATTGGTTCACAAGGATGCAGCTCCATGAAGTTAAGGATTCTGATCTGCTCTCTTCACTTCTCTTTCCCAAGAACAGAGGGAAAACACTGTTCTCCTGGAACAGTGCGGGAACATCACAAGTGCTTAGTGAAAGCCACAAATGAGAGAAAGAGCTGACTCCCGCCTTCCCGGCCTACCTCCCCGCCCAGGCACAGTGACCTTCTCTCTGTTCCTCCAGCAGCCAAGCTCGTGCCCACTTCAGCACGTCGCACACGTGCTGCTCACTTCTACCTGGAATGCTCTGTGACGGCTACTCCAGCCCAGGCACTCTCATGTCAGATCTGAAAGTGTCTCGTTTATTCATGAACCTACTTGTTTATTTTCTGTCTCCACCACTGAAGCAGCATCTCCAGAGCAGGGACTTTGTGCTGTTCACAGAGGCTTCCCTGGTGCTTGCAGTGGGCTCAGTATTTAGTAGGTGCTTAATAAATATCTGTTGGAGGTACAACCAATCGAGCTTATGTGGGTATCAGTTTTCTCGAATATCAAATAAGAAAGGTGAGGCTGGATGATAGTTTGCACCTGCAATCACAGCACTTTGAGAGGCCAAAGCAGCCCTCGAGTGCAGGAGTTTAAGACCAGCCTGGGAAACACGCTGAGACCCCACCTGTACAAAAAAATCAAAAAAATTGCCGGTGTAGTGGTGCACACCGATGGGCCCAGCTTCTCTGGAGGCTGTGGCAGAAGGATTGCTAGAACCCAGGCGGTCCAGGCTGCAGCAAGCCATGATTGTGTCACACTACACTTCAGCCTGGGCAACAGAGTGAAACCCTGTCTCAAAACAATTTTATATATATACACACACACACTATATGTATATATTTATATATTATATATATTATATATGTATGCCTGCCTTGGCCTCCCAAGTGCTGTCATTACAGGTGCAAACCACCTCATCCAGCCTCTGCTTTCTTATTTTATATTCGAGAAAACTGAGATCCACATAAGCTCAATCGGTATATATACATAAAATAAGAAAGCTGATACCCTAAGATACTCTCTAGCTAAGACACTCTCTAGGTCTGTTTGGGCTCTGAAATGTCGATGGCACATTCTTGTAACAGTAGAGTTTACAAACAGCCTTCAGCTGGCGCAGAGCCCTGGAAGGTAATTAACACGATTGTAATCATTCCGTTTTTTGCATCTGAAAAAATTGTTGACGATGAGACCGGTCCAAAGAGACAGCTGTTAACTGGTGGAGCTGGGTCTAAATCCACAATTTTGTCAGTGCCGCTACAATGGTAGCAGAATTAAGCAGGATTTTCTAGTCCTTACAAATACGTTCCAGACAGCACAGATTTGCTGGTTTACCTCACACTAATCCAAAAAAGGACTTCCTACGAACTTCCAGTTGTTTTCCCGAGTTTTCCATGAACACGCTGGTCATCTGAGAGTGAACAGTCAATCAATACAGACTTACTGGCTCAGGAGTACCTGGCCGCTGAACATGGAGATCTGGGTAAGGAACTGCGTCCTTTGAAGCAGGCATTGGAACCCCTGTTTTCAGCTCGCTGGGTGTGTGCAAGCATCTGTCTGGGCTCCACCAGCCCGCCCAGGACGGGGCGCCCCCAGCAGGGCAGGCGCGCCCAGGAAGAGGAGAACGACTTTCTCAGGTTGTGGCCCGAGTGTGGAAAGCTGCGCGAGTTCCCGGAGGGCGCCTGGGAAACTCGGCCCGTGTGCCCGGCTGAGACTCAGGGTCCCCGTCCCCACCCGCCCCGTCCCGGGCGCGGCGGAAGCGCACGGAGTACTGGGCAGCCCCGCACTCCCGCAGACCCCCGGCCCGGGCCCCGCCTCACCCGTAGGAGGTCAGCAGCGCCTTGTTGACCAGCACGAGGAGGAAGGAGCAGGTCCCGTAGAACAGCGCCGACAGCAGCCGGGCCACCCGCGAAGGCAGCCGCGCCGCGCCGGGCTCCCCGCCAGCGCCCTCGGCCTCGGCCTGGCAGGCGGCCGTCATCTCCCGCGGCCGCGCGGACCCCGCCGTCCGCCAGCCCCGGCCGCGCACTGGTCCCGCCCGGCCGGGCCGGGGAAGAGGGCGCGGCAGGAACAGGAAGAGCCCGCGCAACCCCAGGTCCCGGCCCGCCCCCTGCCTGCGCCCCGAGGCCGGCGCGGGAGGACCCTGCGCGCTGGACTTCACCCGGGCTCCAGGCGCCTCCTCCGGTCTCCAGGGCCAGAAACGCGTGGGGGAGTTGGAAAGCGCTGCCTTCCTCCAGACTTTCCTGGAGAGAAACGCGTCAGTAAGTCTCAGGGCTTGCTCTGCTTTTTTTTTTTTTCCTACAACTTTTTTGTTTGGCGTGTAATTTACGTGCAATGAAGTGTACACATCTTGCCAGTCCATAGTTTCAGATGAGCTTCGACAAAGGCGTCCACCCGAGTAACCACTCAAAACAGAACATTTCCATCGCCCCAAAAAGTTCCCCTTGCTGCCCCTTTGAAGTTAACGCCCGCATCTCATGGGTGACTATTGCTGCAGGTTAGGTTTGCCGTGTCCGGAATTTCACATACACAGGGTGCTGTCCAGACTTTATGAATGAGCATGTGGTCTCAGGGTTTTTCACTCCATGTTGTGGACTCGACCGTGTGGTTTGTTTAATCGTTGAGTAGTATCACAAATTGTGTATGCATTGGTTGTTTTCAGTTTAGGACCCTCAGGAAAAAGCTTCCATGAAAATGCGTGAGCGTTTGTGGGACCTGTGTTTTCATTTCTCTTAAATAAATATCTAGGAGTGGCTAGGGGTGTCCTCTGGGTGCTTTGTAGCAGGTCCACTCCTCGCGGAGGACCCTTTGCCTTCGGGTCAGGTCAGTTGAAGGAGAGCTTCCCAGAACCGCCTAGTCTTGTCAGTCTTTCAAAAAATATGAACTTCTGGCCGGGCGCGGTGGCTCACGCCTGTAATCCTAGCACTTTGGGAGGCCGAGACGGGTGGATCACGAGGTCAGGAGATCGAGACCATCCTGGCTAACACGGTGAAACCCCGTCTCTACTAACAAATACAAAAAACTAGCTGGGCGAGGTGGCGGCGCCTGTAGTCCCAGCTACTCGGGAGGTTGAGGCAAGAGGATGGCGGGAACCTGGGAGGCGGAGCTTGCAGTGAGCTGAGATCCGGCCACTGCACTCCAGCCTGGGCGACAGAGCAAGACCGTCTCAAAAAAAAAAAAAAAAAAAAATACTTTGAAGTCACTTAATGACAGCCTTCATCATAATTGCATTTAGTTTGCTTGTATATACATACTTCCAGGACCTTAACTCGCTGTCAAAATCCCATCCTTAACCCTGTTTAAATAGCAACTCACGCTAAGGAGTTGCTTGTGATATTCTTCTGCACAAGGATAGGACAGGCTGACCCTTGCCATTGCAAACACGTGACTAAAGATCTACCAAAAATGACTGATGAAAAAAGAAAACCAATTTGCTATATACTCTTAGATAAGTACACAGGCTTTAAGTGGATTCTTAAGGAGGTGAGCCCAGAGTCAACCCATCCTAAATGTAAGTGAAATGAAATCCTAGTTCCTTATTACCCTAATTTAAGGCCTGGGAATGGGGTGGCAATAGTTCAATACCTATCCACAGCAGTGTATTTTTAACACTGTAGTAATGAACCAGATGAGGAAGTTAAATATCTATAACCTTAAAGGCCATAATTTAAGTAAGAAAAAGCAATCCACACTGTACTTAAAACTATGCAAACATGTACCGAAATAATACTGATGGCTGAATATAAGGCTGTAGGTAATGTTTCTGTCTTTTAAAATTTTTTATATCATGGTTATTATATTTTTGATAGGAAAACAAATTATAAAGGCTTAAAGAATGACTGCATACTTTAAATTTTAAATTAAAATAAATTTTTATTCAAAGCATCTTTTAAAATTACAGCATGTTTATTCTTATGCTGTTAACTCTGCCAAACTACAACTCAGCCATATGAAGCATAAAACACTTCAAAAATTTGAATGTAAACCACATTTTTTAAAACAAAAAGCAGTCTTAACACACCTCAAATTTTAGATACCGATGTATTTTCCCAAGTATATAGCTTATATCAAAAAAGAACATTTTAAATGTTTCCATAGTAAATAGCTGTAATAATTTCTTAAACTGTTGCAATTATACAAATAAAAAATGTTTATGAAAAAACTATTAGAGTTGACAAAAGCTGACTGGAGAAACAAGGAAAAACCCTTACTTTTGAAGGCCTTAAATGTTATCATCTGTGAATTGGCAAATATTTGTATTTGAAAAATTCTTACTACCCTTCCTTCTTAAGTTGATCAAAGTTCAAATTTCCCAAGACTGATGAGTGTTGTTTTTAGTTCATTAAATCACATATTTGAGAGCAAAAATTCTAGAGGAAATGCTGAAACATAAACCAAGACAATTCAGATGCTGCAGTCTCTCTTACCAGCTTAGTGCTCCAGAATAAAATTCTATATACCACATTACAAACAAAATTCTTAGACCATTACAAATATAGATTCTCTTATTACAAAAAAATCCCTAAAGATTTGCAATTTACTGTACAGAGGAATTACATTTTTAAAGTATGTCCTCGTCATACACATTATTTGTAACTATCGTATCTTCTTTCATACTTTTTCTCCTCTTCAAGACATTTACATGCCTCCCCTTCCCCGTGGCTACATATTTTAAACTATCTGTGTCCTATGACACAGTGGGATTTTTGGATAAAGAAGCCTACTTTCTACTCTTTCAACTACATCTGTAGGAACCCCTTCAACTCAAAAAAGCTAAAAAGGCACTGAAGAGCCTGTGTTTCCCTCTATTACTCTGAGTTTTACTCCAATTAAGCAATCTGTAAATTACCATGCTATGCATGTCATTCAGTTCTGTTTAGAACAAAAGCCAAAATGATGGAAGTTTTGCCTACATAAAGGAGGTGTTCTGCTCAGCTCTTGATTTTTCTGTTCATGCTTCAGTACATAAAGTGGTGTTTAATAACTGTATTTGGAAAAATGGCTTAAAACCACCACACAAGTTAACACACTTGCAGTTAAAACTATTTCAGAAGCCTACTTATTTGAGTAGCTAATATTTTCTGCAGTGTTTAACTGATAGCTAAATTTAGTGAACACAAAATAGCTTGGCATGTTACTCTGAAGTAAAGCAAGAAGGTGGCTTTATGCACTGAAAATATAAATATGGAGGCTTCCATTTGCTAATAATTCTAAACAAGCAGTAAAATTAAAATGTAGTGTTTGCTAATAAAAGATCTAAAACATTTCACTACAAAACAACCCTGTAGGTGTCCCTTTAGTAAAAATCCAAGTGCCAAATCTCATTACAGGGCCCTTAATATGTATTTTTAAAATTACCAATTACTATGTTACCTAGACTTTGCAAGATTAACCACTCAATTTCAGCAAATGAGAAATATGAAATGTGCAAAAGTTCCCAAGTTAACATGCTAGGGATGACAAGTGCTTTTCAAACTTAAACATTATACTGAGTTGTAAAGCCTCAGAAAGATAGAATAAGACTGATTTTGCTCCAATTTCAAAAACTCTGAACTATTATGCATCTTACCAAGATCCTCAAATATCTATTTTCTTCTAAGTCCATTACTTAGAACATCTTCCAAAATAGTCAGCCTCCCATTTCTCTAGCCTTAGTGGGCACAGTATTTTGCAATTAAAATTATCTATCTTACATATTTTATACTTTCTTGCTTGCTTCAGTGTTTACAGTATTGTTAAACATACTAATATATATTGTTAAAAATGATCTTATAAATAATCTGTTTCAACTTTCTTTGGCTATTTGTACCATTCCGTTTTTCAAACAAGTGTCTTATTCAGAAAGTGCTTCCTGTGAGAACTGCTTCCAATGAATGCATTAAACTTGCAAAATCTAGCTTCCCACAATATGTAATTTTCTACCCTGTACTGTGCAGTCCATATTTACAAAATATTTTAAACTTTACAACAAATTCATTTCCATATTAAAAAAGTGCATTTCTCTCTCACCCCATATTCTGGGGCAATAACATTCTTCATACATTTCTACAGAATAGCAGCCTATGATAAGCAAATAAGGTGCTTAGCTTATGCCCAAGGATCTACTTTTTAAGTACGCTGGGCATGACTTTTGTACAGTGGAAGAGTCAGTGTCCAGGCTACTGTCGGAGCGGTGCCCCAGTCAGGTTGGCAAGCTCTATGAGCGCGAGGGCTCCGTGCAGGCGCTCCCGCTGCTCCTGCAGCAGGCGCTGGGCCCCTCTCTTCTCGTCATCCTCCTCATCAGACTGAAGGTATTCCAGAGGGTCCTGCTGCTCCTGATCAGCCTTCTGAGCCAGCTTGCCTTTCAAGGTGGGGGTGCGCTGTTCTCTCATTTCCCAATACCTATGTGAAATGCAGCCACATTAGTTACGTGGCAGACATGAAATTTCCAAAATGTTTACTTTTCTTTTAAAAAGTTCCGAACCACAGTATTACTTTTATGTGGTTCAGTTTATAAAGTTATAAAGTGATTTAACATACATTTCTTATTTATAGAGGAAAGAAACTGAAGTTCAACGAGGTTAAGAGACATGCTCGGGTTTCCATAATAAACCTGGCAGTTCTAGATCTTTTACTCACTCCCAAATCACATAGTTTTTGCCATTAAACTATCGCTGCCTTAAAAAGCCTGTGTGAAATGGACTAGAGTAAAATACAGAAATAGTAGGAAAAAAGTCTTTAGAAACTTATGTATCCTATCTACAGAGGGATGGTAACTTCTGACAGCATTAACGCTGCAAAATATTCAACCCGCAAACTATGCCAAAGTGATTAACATCTGTGACACAGTGTTTATTCGAAAACTTAAAAACACTGCCCTTACTCTATTACACGGCCAGCTGATGATTGACAAGAGAAAATGCAAATGCTCAACTCTTTGGTAACTAAAGAAATGCATATTTAGGCCTGGTGCAGTGGCTCACGCCTGTCATCCCAGCACACTGGGAGGCTGAGGCGGGCAGATTATTTGAGGTCAAGAGTTCAAAACCAGCCTGGCTAACATGGCGAAACCCCCTCTCTACTAAAAATACAAAAAAATTAGCCGGGCGCGGTGGCAGGCACCTGTAATCCCAGATACTCCAGAGGCTGAGGCAGGAGAATCACTTGAACCCGGGGGCGGAGGTTGCAGCAAGCCAAAGTTGGGCTGCTGCACTCCATCCAGGGTGACAGAGCGAGACTCCGTCTCAAAAAAAAAAAAGAAAAAGAAATGCATATTTAAATATAGTAACAGATCATACAAAACTGTACAAAGCCTTGTATATTAATGTTTGTAGTAGCTTTATATGTAATAGTCAAATATAACCCAAATGCCCATTGAGTGAATAAACAAACTACATTTGTATAAAACTACTATTTTATAGTGACAGCAGATCAGTGTTGTATGGGGGGGAAGGGGACAGGGAGGAATGTGTGGTTCAGTTCACAGAGGGGCAGGAGGAAACTTGGAAATGATGGATATGTTCACCATCTTGATTGTGGAGATGGTTTCACAGTATATACATGTCAAAATGTATCAAATTGTACACTTTAAATGTATCATAATTTCTTATATGTTACTTATATACCAACAAAGCTGTTTTTATTTATTTACTTTTATTTTATTTTTTGAGACAGAGTCTGACTTTTGTCACCCAGGCTGGAGGACAGTGGAACAATCTCGGCTCACTGCAACCTCTGCCTTCTGGGTTCAAGCTATTCTTGTGCCTCAGCCTCCTGAGTAGCTGGAATTACAGGCGCCCACCACCATGCCTGGCTAATTTTTTTTTTTTTTTTTGAGACAGAGTTGCACTCTTCTTGCCCAGGCTAGAGTGCAATGACAGGGTTTTACCATGTTGGCCAGGCTGGTCTCGAACTCCCGACCTCAGGTGATCCGCCAGCCTCAGCCTCCCAAAGGGCTGGGATTATAGGCGTGAGCCACCATGCCTGGCCTGTATTTTTAGTAGAGATGGGGTCTTGCCATTTAGCCAGGCTGTTCTTGAACTCCTGATCTCAGGTGATCCACCCACCTCGGCCAAAGTGCTGGGAGTACAGGCGTGAGCCACCACACCCAGCCCCAACAAAGCTGTTTTTAAAATTACATACAAAAAATAATAATACAACTACCAAATTTCAGGAAATCCAGACTACTCAAAGTGGAAAAGTTTTGGCAATGCCCACAGAGGTCTAAAAAAAGAAGTGCAAATTGTTTAGTATGACTTGAAGGATGACTACAAAAGGAGAATGCAAAAGATAAGTTCAGCAAGTCAGGAGGAACCAGGTAATGAAGGACTCTGAATTCCATAATAAAGGGTTTAGGCTTTAGACTGAGGATCATACTGACATTTTAGAAAGATCCCTCTGGCAGCCGCATGGAAAATGGATTGAGAGCATTCGAGTGGCTGAATTTGAGTTAGTAAGGAGGTAGATGTCATAACTTGATCACTGAGTAAACAGGAGAAAGACAAGGAGGCAAGGTGCGGTGGCTCATGCCTGTAATCCCAACACTTTGGGAGGCCAAGGCAGCTGAATCACTTGAGGCCAAGAGTTTGAGACCAGCGTGGGAAACATGGCAAGACCCCGTCTCTACAAAAAACTTAAAAATTAGCTAGGTGTGGTGGCACACACCTGTGGTCCCAGCTACTCAGGGGGCTGTAGTGGAATCACTTGAGCCTAGGAAGTCGCGGCTCAATCCTGCTACTACAGTTCAGCCTTGACAACAGAGTAAGACTCTGTCTCAGAAAAAAAAAAAAAAAAGACAAGGATGATCAGTAAGCTTCTGGCTGGGGCACAATTAGAAATAATGGGGCAGTAGGAGCCGACCAGGAGAAAAAGGAGGGGAGGAAGTGATGGAGATATTTAGTTTAAGATGCCCCTAGAATAGCCCATCTAAACAGACAATTTCTATGACAGTGCTAACAAATTTCCCTGGACTTGAATAATCAAGTAGTATTTCCAGATTCCATTATCTAATTCTCATGTATTTTTATCCAAACAAAACAGAGTTTATTCCTTCAAATATTTATCAAGGCCCAGAAGCTATGCTAGGCCCTAGGCTTACCGTAATAAACAAGACAAATATCCCTGCCCCGGGAAGCTTTCCGTCTGGCAGGGAAGGTATATAACAAACACATAAATGTGTGATGGATGTTTTGAAAAGGAAAATGAAAGCATCTGTTAAGTGGGTCTCAGCCTGTTTGTTGCTGAGCGGGTCAGGGAGGCCTTCCTAAGAGATGAAGGTGAGCAAGAGGCTAAGCCAAGTGGGGAGCAAGTGCTCCACGCAGAGGAAGCAGGGTGCACACAGGCCCTGACACAAAGGCACCTGTGTTGAGAAACCCGCAGCCCAGCATGGCAGGGGACAGTTGCCTTATCAGAGGGAGGCAGGGCTGCAGCAGCACAGCTAGGAATCCTGGACTTTACCCTAAGCAGCCAGTGAAGGCTTGGAAGAGGCCTGAGCAGCTGCTGCTGGCTTGTGTACAGCAGACAGGTCCTTCAACCAAAATATCCTTAGAGAAATTCTTTTATACTGGCCCCCTTGTTGCCACTGGAAAAAATTAAATTGGTGTTTTTGGAACTTCACCTAAGAAGAACCACTAACATCTATTCCTGGTTTTTTGTTTTTGTTTTCGTTTTTTTTGTTTTTTGAGGAAGGGTCTCACTCTGTCACCCAGGCTGGAGTACAGGAGTGCAGGGGGCCATTTCGGCTCACTGCAATCTCCGCCTCCCAGGCTCAAGCGATTCTCCTGCCTCAGTCTCCTGAGTAGCTGGGATTACAGGCGCGCACCACTACTGCCCAGGTAATTTTTGTATTTTTAGTAAAGATGGGGGTTTCACTAAGTTAGCCAGACTGTCCTCAAACTCCTGACCTCAGGTGATCCACCCGCCTTGGCAGTCTATCCCTATTTTAATTGGCACATAGCTAACGCTAACATAAAGAAAATGAAGAGGGGTTGCATTCATGACAAATGAAATACAATACATATAAAACATTCTCTCAAAATGGGAAAACTCTTCCTTTTAAAATAAACTGTGGTCTGGGCACTCCAATTATATTGTAATTTTCTATCACACACAGATCCTAAGATCCTAATACCACTCATAACAATGTTATAGAAAATCAGGGGTCATTTCTAATTATGTTATAAAGTGTGTATAAATGCAGCTTATTTAAAATGAGAGGAGTGTCCAAGTCCCTAACATGGCCCAAGCCCGCGCTGCGCTTCTTCAGGGTGGACTAAAGGCAGCATTCCTGACCTCGCCAGCCACTCGGCCGCGGCCTTGTTGTCAGCAGCCTGATGTTTGCTGAGTGTGTCCGTGGGCTCCTCTCTCTTCAGCCTGGCGTAGGGGTGCTTCGGACAGTGGCGGTTTGCATGGGTGAATCTGCTCAGGCAGCCTTCAAAACACAAGGTTAACACCTGTCAGGATCTGCACATCCAGCACACAAACATGTGGAAAACATTCAGTTTCACTGGTATCCAGAAAAGTAAATTAATACAGTGAAATTTAGGATTTATAATTTGGAGGAGAAAACAATCAAACCAGCGCAGTCTCATGCTAGAGCAGGGACGGGAAGACAGTCATATTTTGGTCATGGCCATGTGTGTCCAACACCATTGGAAAATGATTTATCAGCATGAGTTCAAAATGTTGAAAATGGCGGAGTGTAGCAGCTCAAGCCTGTAATCCCAGCACTTCAGGAGGCCGATGCACTCAGATCACGAGGTCAGGAGTTAAGAGACCAGCCTGGCCAACATGGCAAAACGCCATCTCTACTAAAAATACAAAAATTAGTCGGGCGTGGTGGCGTCTGCCTGTAATCCCAGCTACTCAGGAGGCTGAGGCAGGAGAATGGCTTGAACCTGGGAGGTGGAGGTTGCAGTCAGCCGAGATCAACCACTGCACTCCAGCCTGGGTGACAGAGCAAGACTCCATCGCGGGGGTGGGGTGGAGTTCAAAACCTCGGACCCGGGAATTCCATTTGTGGAATCTATCATCAGGAAGCATCCCAAAAGATGAACAAAGCTACAAGTGTGAAAACATTCCTGTCAGCTTTGTTGGTAACAAGAACATTTAAAAAACAAATATTCAGGCCAGGTGCAGTGGCTCATGCCTATAATCCCAGCACTTTGGGAGGCCGAGCTGGGTGGATCACCTGAGGTCAGCAGTTCAAAACCAGCCTGGCCAACATGGTCCCCCATCTCTACTAAAAATACAAAAATTGGCTGGGCGCAGTGGTTCAAGCCTATAATCCCAGCACTTTGGGAGGCCGAGACGGGTGGATCACGAGGTCAGGAGATCGAGACCATCCTGGCTAACACAGTGAAACACTGTCTCTACTGAAAAAAAAAAAATACAAAAAACTAGCCGGGCGAGGTGGCGGGCACCTGTAGTCCCAGCTACTCAGGAGGCTGAGGCAGAAGAATGGCGTGAACCCAGGAGGCGGAGCTTGCAGTGAGCTGAGATCCGGCCACTGTGCTGCAGCCTGGGCGACAGAGCGAGACTCCGTCTCAAAAAAAAAATTAGCCGGACGTGGTGGCACACACCTGTAATCCCAGCTACTCCAGAGGCTGAGGCAGGAGAACTGCTTGAACTCAGGAAGCAGAGGTTGCAGTGAGCTGAGATCGTGCCACTGCACTCCAGCCTGGGTGAAAAGTGAGACTCCGTCTCAAAACAATAAAAATAAATAAATAATTAATTAATTAATTAACTGCCGGGCACAGTGGCTCATGCCTGTAATCCCAGCACTTTGGGAGGCCAAGGCAGGCAGATCACCTGTGGTCGGGAGTTTAAGACCAGCCTGACCAACATGGAGAAACCCTATCTCTACTAAAACTACAAAATTAACTGGGCATGGTGGCACATGCCTGTAATCTCAGCTACTCGGGAGGCTGAGGCAGGCAAATCGCTTGAACCCGGGAGGCAGAGGTTGCAGTGAGCTGAGATGGCGCCATTGCACTCCAGCCTGGGCAACAAGAGCAAAACTCCGTCTCAAAAAATAAATAAATATTCATTATTCAACATAGAGGAAACCATTGTGTATAGGCTTAAGCAAACTTGCTAGATGAAAAGTTTGCAGACCTTTGCAACATGTGTAATAATCAAGAAAATGACAGAGCAACAGGACAGACTGCACTGAACTTCAAATATACTGTAACTGCATACAAATGTGCATCTTTAGAAACTGATAAAAGATTAAGAAAATCACTTAGGATAATATGCTTACTTCAGTTTAATAATTAAAAAGTTTAAAAAGTTGCTCCAAAGGCTGTATTTACATTACAGATTTTTCTACTGCCTACAACTGGATATAGTATGTTTAATTGCCCTTTAAGGTTTCATCAAAAAGGATTACTGTATTTTAAAATCAATCATTTCTTAAGCCAGGCACAGAAAGACAAACATCACTTGTTCTCGCTTATTTGTGGGATCTAAGTATCAAAACAATTGAACTCATGGAGATAGAGAGCAGAACAATGGTTACCAGAGGCTGGGAAGGGGAGCTGGGGGATGAAGGGAAGGTAGAGATGGTTAATAGGTACCAAAAATAGAAAGAATGGCTAAGACCTAGTATTTTATAGCACAAGGTGACTATAGTCAATAATTTAACTGTACATTCTAAAATAACTTAAGAGTATAACGGGATGCTTTGTAACACAAAGGACCCATGCTTGAGGGGGTGGACAGCCCATTTACCATGTCAGGATTCAGCACTGCGTGTCTGTATCAAGTATCTCATATGCCCCATCAATATGTATACCTACTATGTACCCACAAAAAACCAACAAATTTTTAAAATCAGTCATTTCTGAGAAATTCAGCATGTATCACAATTATCAAAGAAGAAAGCTTATAAAATATTATAAAATTTATATTAAAAAATCTTTCCCCTCAAAAAAATTCAAGGAAAAGATATTTTAACTGTTAAGTCACAACAACTAGTTACTCCATAAACTTAACTTCTAACACCATACCATTTTCTGAACAGACGAAAGGCTTCTCTCCGGTGTGAAGACGCTGATGTGTCTTGAGCTGTCCACTTTGAACAAAGGCTTTTCCACAGTCTGGATAGTCACACAGATAGGGCCTCTCACCTAAGGAGACAGATGTTAGATATGGTATCTGAGATAATAAGGCCAGAAGAACAGGGGGACGGGAGAAAATCAGCCTTTATATAGGTCATGACTCCCAATCACAATAAAACATGTCACGGTCCCTGTGGAGCTGCAGGTGGAAATGCTAATGGCAGCACTTGGGTGGCATCAAGCGCCTTATCTGCTGGGGAACACAATCTATTCTTTAGGCCTTGAGGTTATCATCTTGAGTTTATCCCAGACTTTTTCTCCCTCATACTCCGTATCACTAGATCTTGCTGGTTCTTCACTATGTCTTCCACCCACTCCTGCCTTCCCATTCAGCTTCCCCTGGTCAGACGGGCAGCCCTCCCGCTAGGATGAACCCTCTGACAGCCTCCTGGCCGGCCTCTTGTTTCTCCGCCTGCACAGCACTCCCAGAGTAGCTGGCATAGAAGTCTGCTTCTGTCATACCAAGTAGCCCCTGAACCACCCCCAAATCCTATTACACACCTTGAACAACTAAAAATTATCTGCTGACTTTTAAATGGTCCTCTAAGATCGGCACTCTAGGCAATCTCAGCAACGTCATTAGCTACTGGGGTTAAGGGGCAGAGTTGATCCTTACTTCCCTCCTGGAGAATCATTCCAGCCAGGAGGCAGTTCCTCATCTTGTTCTCATCCTTGAAAATCCCAAGTTTCTCTGCCCATTCAAATCTTCCCAATCCTGTAGGCTCTCAATGAGATTGAGAGATCCCCAAATAACTGAATTCTTTCTATCTACCTCCAAATAACTGAACTTTGTATACCTTCATTAACTTGGGGTCCTGTGTTGTTTATGTGTCATGGCAGTCTCCTGCAAAGATTCCTAGTACCTTAGACTTCACTTAAATTCCTATACACAACACAGTGCTAGGCTCAAGTGCTGAAAAATTTGTTCAATGATAATTAAACATTATTTATTGAAAAAAATTATTTAATCAATAATTATACATTGGTTTGCATTTTCCAATATAACTCAAAGAACAATAACAAGTTCTCCCTAAATTTCTCATTATTTAAAGACATACTAAGTGGTTGTGATAGTTGAATACAAGTTAAAATAAAACACAGATACAGGGAGATTGTTTAAAATAGTAACGGAAAAGCTTTTTACAAAATATACTAATAGGGCTCAACTACCCCTTAGGGATCCTCCTTTCAGTTCCCTGATGTACAGATGTCTAGGCTGATGCCTGGGGTTATCAGGTGACACAGGGAGGTAGTGGTGAGGACGGCAGTCAGCCCTTCCTTCATTCAGCCACATAGTGTGGAATCTTACCCCCACTGGCAACTCTACGGCCTGCAAACCAGTTATCTGGGGGATATTTTAGAATATTTACATTGAAAAAAATACATAAAAATTCTCAAAATTAGAATGTTTCATTAAGTAATCATTTTACTAATGGTATCTAAAGTCAAAACTTCTAGACACCTTAGTTTACAATGATTCAAAATTCAAACATTACCCCTTTCCAGGGATTTAACTTAAAAGAACCTCTTTTCTATCATATCATTTAAATATATATTTTCAAAAACCACAAGTTAAAAAAAGTGAGAAACAGGCGAGCACCGTAAACATGGTGGAAAAAAAATAGGGGACTGAGGGTTACGAGCTTAAGTTCTAAACCAGTACTGCCCAATGAAAGACAGTATGAACCACTTCTAGAAGGTACATTAGAAAAAGTAAAGAGATGGCTCACGCCTGTAATCCCAGCACTTTGGGAGGCCGAGGCGGGCGGATCACGAGGTCAGGAGATCGAGACCATCCTGGCTAACACGGTGAAACCCCATCTCTACTAAAAATACAAAAAAATTAGCCGGGCGTGGTGGCGGGTGTCTGTAGTCCCAGCTACTCAGGAGGCTGAGGCAAGAGAATGGCCTGAACCCAGGAGGCAGAGCTTGCGGTGAGCCGAGATCGCGTCACTGCACTCCAGCCTGGGCGACAGAGCGAGACTCTGTCTCGGAAAAAAAAGAAAGAAAGAAAGAAAAAGTAAAGAGAAAGAGGTGAAATTAATTTTTTTTTTTTGAGATTGAGTTTCGCTCTTGTTACCCAGGCTGGAGTGCAATGGCACGATCTCGGCTCACCGCAACCTCCGCCTTCCGGGTTCAAGCGATTCTCCTGCCTCAGCTTCCTGAGTAGCTGGGATTACAGGCATTTGCTGCGCCCGGGTAATTTTGTATTTTTAGTAGAGATGAGGTTTCTTCATGTTGGCAAGGCTGGTCTTGAACTCCTGACCTCAGGTGATCTGCCCGCCTTGGCCTCCCAAAGTGCTGGGATTACAGGCATGAGCCACCCACCCAGCCATGAAATTAATTTTAATAATATATTTTATTTAATCCAATTTATCTTAAAGTGTCATTTCAATATATAATCAACAGTAAAAATTATTCACTCTTTTTTTCATATTAAGTGTATGTTATATTTACTGCCCGTCTCAATTTAGACTACCCACATTTCAAGTGCTCAGGAGTCACAGTAGCTGCTGTACAGGGTGGTGTCACTCTAGCCTTAAAGGTATGAGAGACTGATTGTAAGCCAGCAGTAGTTGGATTTTTGGCACCTCAGTTTCCTCACCTGCAAACTATTAGATGAACTATAAGATTCCTTCCTTTGGGGCCAACTTTATAGCGAGAACAAGGGCCCTCCATACTTTTTTTTTTTTTTTTTGGCTCTCTAAATGATATTTTAAATGCAAATATAATTTCCATATGCAAATACATTTATACCATAATCTTGGGATAGCTGCCTACCATAGTTCACCACAGATTTAATGCTTAGGTCAAATGTACTGATAGCACACTGAGGACTCTAAAAATTATATTAAAAACTTGACAATTACTGTTTTTGGCATACAGATGAATTTTAACAATTATATAGATAAAAGTATATTAAGTAAAATTCAGGCAGGTAGGGGGTAAAACTAAATTTGCCAATAACATGACTATGACATCTAGGTTAATTACTATGATAACTTTAGAAATCACGTGTAACCAGTATTCATAAAACCACTATTCTCCACCAAAAAGAAACTGACTATACTGCCTTTTTAAAAAACTTCACAACTAATAGTGTTAATGTAAGAAAATATAAGGCAACTAAAAAGGTAATTTATTACTCAGTATCAAATGAGCTTTCAGTTAAGTGTTACTTCTGGCCGGGCGCGGTGGCTCACACCCAGCACTTTGGGAGGCTGAGGCAGGCAGATCACAAGGTCAGGAGTTCGAGACCAGCTTGACTAACATGGTGAAATCCTGTCTCTGGTAAAAATACAAAAATTAGCCAGGCATGGTGGTGCGTACCTGTAATCCCAGCTACTCACTCAGGAGGCTGAGGCGGGAGAATCACTTGAACCCAGGAGGTGGAGCTTGCAGTGAGCCAAGATGGTGCCACTGCACTCCAGCTTGGGAGACAGAGCGAGACTCTGTCTCAAAAAAAAAAAAAAAGTGTTTCTTCTGGCAGTCTCCACAAAATTTGCTCAACTTACCTGTATGAGTCCTTTTGTGAGCCTGGAGCGATTTCTCCCGTGGAAACACCCTGTTACAGATGTTACAACGGATTCTGCTGGATGAATGCTCTCCTTCATTTATTAAATCACGGACAGTATCTGCTCTGGGCCTACCACGTCGGATTCCATCCTGTTGATAATTTTTATAAACATTAATACAATTTCTTTAACTCTACTTATTAAAGCAACATATCATAATATAACTTTTAAAAATCTTTCTTGGGAGCTGGGCGCAGAAGCACACACTTAATAGTCCCAGCTATTTAGGAGGCTGAGGTAGGAGGATCGCTTGAGGCCAGGGTTCAAAGCAACATAGCACAAAACATTTTCGTTTTGTCTCTAAAAACAAAGCAAAAGTCTTTCTTAAGGGACATCAGTAAAAATGGTGAAGCAGGTAACTCCAACGGCCCATCCCTTCACAGATGACTGAAAAATCACGCAAAAACTGTCAGAATCGGCTTTGTCACAAACCAGAAAATACATTTACAGCAACTAAGCAAATTGAATCAATAAGAAAGCAAGTTGCAACAGTGGAAAAGCTTTGCAGCATGTTGACCTGCCCTCTCTCTTTCCCTTCCCCAGGGGCAGTCTTGAAGACAGCAGCCTGCGTTCTCAGTCTGGGAACTACTTCCTCAGTCCCTGCTTCCAGAGGGAGAAATTCTGAAAGAATTGCGCTTGCCTGTTTTGAGCTTGCGGGTTACCTGAAGGACTGACACAAGGTGTTGGTCTTTGTTTTCCCTAACTTGGAACAGGGCAGAGAGGTGTCTCCTCAGAGGGTATTGTCAAAAACCTTGTAAGGCAAATAACAATCTGCAGCCACCTTGGGCAAAAGATTTCAGTTGAGGCAAACAGACACACCAACAGCCTGAGAGGAAAAGCTGGGAGAAAGTTTCTTTTAGAAATTACGGCAGTCAACAATGTCCGCTTATACATACTAGGGTTAGGAATTTAGAAAGTCAGGCATACGTGCCCAGGGCAGGAAGCATGCTCAGAGAAGATCTGAAAAGACCCTCTAGCTGAACTTTAGGCTCAGCGCAAGCAGGAAATGAGGCTAGAGTAGAGTTGTAGACAGCAGGGCTAAGCAATGACAGTGTCCCCCAGCACAGCCACTCTGCAGAGACTGGAAGAAGGTGGTTGTCCTCCTTTCTTTCTACTCTTTTTTGGGGGATGGTGGAGGGAGGCTCTAGGTATTCAAAAAAGTCTGGCAAAATACTAGTGGTGGCTCAGCCTGTAATCCCAGTGACCCAGGTGGGAGGATCACTTGAGCAAAGGAGTTCAAGGCTACAGTGAGTTATGATACTCCTGCACTATAGCCTGAGCAACAGAGTGAGACCCCATCTCTAAAAAACAAAAAACAAAGCACCAGGCATGGTGGCTTACACCTGCAATCCCAGCACTTTGGGAGGCTGAGGCCAGTGGATCACCTGAGGTCGAGAGTTCAAGAGCAGCCTGGCTAACATGGAGAAACCCCGCCTTTACTAAAAATACAAAAATTAGCCGGGTGTGGTGGCACACGCCTGTCGTCCCAGCTACTCAGGAGGCTGAGGCAGGAGAATTGCTTGAACCCAAGAGGCGGAGGTTGCAGTGAGCTGAGATCACGCCACTGCACTCCGGCCTAGATGACAGAGCGAGACTCCATCTCAAAAAAACAAAAAGCAAACAAACAAAAAAGCATCAGCTGAACACAGGCTAAGAAAGAGACCTTAGAGAACAAACACAACAAAGAACACAGAATTTAGAAAGAGTTTAGAATAGTCACTAAACAACTACAACTCACAGCAAACAACAAAAACTTAGAAGGAAGGGTCTGATTTCCGGAGTCACCACATTATAATATTCAAAACATTCAGTTTTCAACAAAATGTTACAAAGCATACAAAGAAATAAAAGCAGTATGGTACATACACAGGAGAAATTAACAAAGAGACTGAGAAGAAGAATAGACATTGGATTTACTAGACAAAGATTTTAAATCAACTGTCTTAAATATGTTCAATGAGCTAATGGAAACGACGGACAACGAATAACAAGAAGCCTGGGTAACATAGCAAGACCCCCTCTCTACAAGAAATAAAAATAAATTAGCCAGACATGGTGGCACTTCTCCCAGGCTACTTGGGAGGCTGAGGTGGGAGAATTACTTGAGCCTGCAAGGTCAAGGCTGTGAGACCCATGATTACAATACTGCTCTCCAGCCTGGGCAATAGAGCGAGACCCTGTCTCAAAAAAAAAAGAAAAAAGAAAAAGGAAAAAGAATGATAAGAAACCAGGAGAACAACGTCTCAACAAACAGAAAACCAACAAAGAGACAGAAATTATAAAAAAGAATCAAATAGATATTCTGGAGCTGAAAAGTACAATAACTAAAACAAAACAAAAAAAAAAACCTCACTAGAGAATTTCAATGACAGATTTGAACTGACAGAACAATCAGCCAACTTGAAGATAGGTCAGTTGAATTTATCCAGTCTGAAGAACAGAAAGAAAAAATGAAGGGAAATCAACAGAGTATCAAGCACACCAACATACATATAACTGGAGTCATAGAGGCAAGAGAGAAAAGGGAAGAATATCTGAAGAAATAATGATGGAAAACTTCCCAAATTTGATAAGGCACAAATCTAAACATCCAAGAAGCTCAATACACTTCAAGAAAAATAAAGAGATCCACACCAAGACATGTTGTAATCAAACTGTCAAATGACAAAAAGAATCTTAAAGCAGCAAGAAAGCAGTGACGTGGATAAGCACCGTGGCTCAAGCCTGCAACCCCAACACTTTGGGAAGCCAAGGCAGGAGGATCACTTGAATCCAGGAGTTTGAGACCAGCCTGGGAAATACAAGGAGACCTTATCTCTATAAAAAATTTAAAAATTATCCGAGTGTGGTGGTACACACCTGTGGTCCCAGCTACTCAGGAGGCTGAGGAAGGAGGATCAGCTTAGCCTGGGAGGTCAAGGCTGCAGTGAGCCATGATCACGCCACTGGACTTCAGTCTGGGGACAAAACAAGACCGGGTCTCAAAAGGAAAAGAAAGTGGTTCATCAATGTAAAACGGGTACTTGATAAGATTAACAGCTGACTAGGAGGCCAAAGTGGGCAGATAATGATGTCAGGAGCTCGAGACCAGCCTGACCAACATAGCGAAACTCTGCCTCTACTAAAAATACAAAAATTAGCCAGGTGTGGTGGCGCATGCCTGTAATCCCAGCTACTCAGGAGGCTGAGGCAGGAGAATCGTTTGAACCTGGGATGTGGAGGTTGCAGTGAACCAAGATCACGCCCCTGCACTCCAGCCTGGGAGACAGTGTGAAACGCAGTCTCAAAAAAAAAAAAAAAAAAAGATTAAAGTTAGCGAGGTGCAGTGGTGTGTGCCTATAGTCCCAGCTACTCAGGAGGCTGAGGCAGGAGGATCACTTGAGCCCAGGAGGTCAAGAATATAGTGAGCTATGATCACACCACTGCACTCCAGCCTGGGCAACAGAGCAAGACCCTATCTCTTTAAAAAAAAAAAAAGGATGGGCACGGTGGCTCACGCTGTAATTCCAGCACTTTGGGAGGCTGAGGTGTGCAGGTCACGCAGTCAAGAGATCAAGACCATCCTGGCCAACATGGTGAAACCCCGACTCTACTAAAAATACAAAAATTAGCTGGGGGTGGTGGCGCGCACCTATAGTCCCAGCTGCTCAGAAGGCTGAGGCAGGAGAATCGCTTGAACCCAGGAGGTGGCGGTTGCAGTGAGCCGAGATCATACCACTGCACTCCAGCCTGGTGAGAGAGCTAGACTCCATCTCCAAAAAAAAAAAAGGAAGAAAGAAAAGAAGAAAGAAAGAACAGTGAATGGCCAGAAAAACATATAACATTTAGAAATACATATACACCTAAGAACAGAGCCCCCTGCAAAAGGTGACAGAATTAAAAGAAGAACTAGTTCAAAAACAGCTAGAGTCTTAGATACCCTACTTCCTTTATTTCTTTTATTTATTTCTTTTATTTATTTCTTTTATTTATTTATTTATTTATTTATTTATTTATTTATTTATTTATTTATTTATTT